>NC_048302.1:0-38683 GCF_013100865.1 Trachemys scripta elegans
CAACTCCCATTGCTTTTGCCATAGTGATTCATGGGAAAATCACCCACTGTGATTACTATAGATGTGTGTAGGTTCACTACCACACACTGATGTGTTAAGAGCTCTCGCCGCTCCCTCTCCTGCATTTGCACTTTTTTGAAGGCTTTATAAAAAGCTTAGGGCACTCAGCAGTACAAGCCCCACTGAAATTCAATGGGACTTGTGCTCCTAACTCTCTTTTGGCACTGAAAATAATGGATTTTTCGGTTCAGTGGCAAGTCCAAACATTTTTTTTTAAAGTTTCAGACCGAACTGAAAAGCAATTTTAAAAAAAAAATTCAGTGAATCAAAAAGGAAAAGGAAAAAAAAAGTTTTGAGTTGAACAAAATATTCTGTTTGACCCGATGTGAAAAGTTTCATTTAGATTCTGAGCATATTTAAAGGGTTGTGGTTTTTCTTAAAAATAAAATTAAAGGAAATTTCAAAGTGGAAAGCTATTTGGACTCAAACACAAACATTTTGTTTAGAAAATGCCAAAATGAAACATTTCCTTTCTTTCAGATTTATTTTCTAAATGAACAGTTCCGCAAAACCAACATGGATTCACAAAATATTTGCAGGTCACCAAATCTGCATTTTTTTTAAGAAAAGAAAAAAAAAAAGTTTTCACCTAGAAATTTCACCCAGCTCTACTTGATCACATTGGGAAACTGCAAACATTAACACACACAATATTAAACCCTGAGAATGGGATTTTCACAGATACTATGTTTTAAAACCCATGGCAGCGAGTCTCAGAGCCCAGGTCTATAGACACGGACTCACGCTAAGGCATTAAAACTAGCGGTGTACATGCTGGAGGTCAGGCTCTGAAGCCCACCTCTCCTCCCTGGACTTCAGACCCTGAACTTCAGCTCAAGCCCAAACATCTACACAGCTGTGTTCAATGCTGTTGTCTGAGCCTGAGTCTGTAGACCCAGGCTCTGAAACTTGCTGCTGTGGGTTTTAAATCATAGCTATACCATTAGGGACCTCTGAAAGCCTCCACCTCCATGTAGATGTTTAATATGTCAGTCCTCATTGACACTGAGAGCTATCATATTTTAAATGGTCAATTAATAAGTTTTCTAACATGATCTAATTTTCCAGTGTCAAAAATCCCTCAATAGACAGCCTTTTTGTTCTGTGTTTGTACAACGCATAGCACAATGGCGTCTTTCTTCATGATTAGGGCCCCTAGACTCTACAGTAACACTGCTACCACTAATAGTGAACAATAATCACAGTTTAAAGCACCCCTGTCTCCTGTGCTCTGCTGAGATATACCTTGAAGCTTCATACAGGCCACAATCCAGATGTTAGATCTTTTTTCTTCTAGTAAAAGAATTCCATGCGAGTCCCAGATAGAATGTAGCCCAACATGCGAAAGTTATTTGTCTTTTTTTGACAATTCACAAAGAACAAATGCACTACCGAACACCGACTCCATGAACAATAAAGCAAACACTCTTAACTACTTGCCAGCCCATCAATCTTTTTTAAATCGTGTAATCAGACTTCAAAGTGTTCACTGGGTTTGATTGTTTTGGGGAGGAGAAAATAATTTGTGGGCCAAACGAACCAAGCTGTTGAACTTTTGCAATTGTGCATTACTTGGTTTTGCTTCCTAGAGCATTCATGTTTCATCATTTACCTGTCATTTGCTTTAGATTACATAGTTTATGGTTATCTAGATTGCACGGCTAAATTCTTAAGTTTAACTGCACAGGCTTTCAGCTTGTAAAAACAGCCACCTGCTATTTGTAAAAGCCGCAATGAATAGTTTATGCAAGAATTCAGGGCTCTGTGATAGTAGGAAAAATTCACACCTAAGCTATCAAAGAAAAAAACACATTTTTAACACAACCCAGCAGGCAGTTTGCTGGAAAGGAAAGGTATCATTGTTTGATTTAACTACATGAATGATAAACAGTATTTAGAGAAGGAAAGTGTATGGGACTTAACACCAGAGGTCGTGCAAGAGCAGGCAGGATGGACATGGCTGACAAAGCCTTGTTCCTACCCTAGGTGACATCTGACAGCATGGGAAGAAATCAGATTCACCTTCAGATGGCATCTATGATATCAGGGACTCAGATAGGTGACTGTATGGGAGGTACATCTGCTCTTGCTTCGCTTGTGTTGTCAATGCTGTTATAAATGAATGACCTAATTAGAACCAGGGGAATTTACAGGCAGATACAAAAATGTAGTTGCTATAGCTACCAGGTGTTCCATCTCAGTAGGGAAATGTCACTAATATAATCCTAGCCCAAGGGCAAACATATGAGGTAAATGATGAACAATCCTCTGCTCTAGTAGAAAAATTATTACACATTGTTTGTGTGGTTCACTCTGGACACCAACAATTCCCATTGTAATTCTCTTTCTGTCTCTCAATCTTTCTTCCAAAGAACTATCATCTGTTAGATTATAAGGTGATCTTCTGTAGCCACCCTGGTTTACGAGGAAGCATTTGCAGAAAATGAAATTTCATCCAACAGGAACCAAATAAAAAAAATTGGCATGCCCCTTAGCACCCCTGTCCTTTATAAATATGGGGTTAGATTCTAACTCAGACTATCTGCCCTCTAAACTCTAGCTCTTACATAGTTCTTCACATCACCAGAGCTTAAACTGCTTTAAAAAGGAGTTTCACTGTCTCCATTTTACAGATGGAGAAACTGAGTAAATGAAGGTGAAGTAACTTGCTGAGGGTCATCCAGCAGGCCAAAGGCAGAGCTGGAAACAGAATCCAGGTCTCCTGAATCCTAGCCCAGTGCCCTATCCCCTGGGATACATGGCCTCCCAGAAGCAATGAGTATAGGAATTTTCTGACACCCCTGCACAGGCTACCCAGACCTTGGGTCTCCAGGAATCTAGGAGTAAGGGGTTGCTATATATCTGCTTACTTCTGGAGTAAGCGAGTGGGAAGGGAGAAGGAGTTTTAATACACACACACACTTCTGGTCTGCACCACTGAGCTAAACGTGGTATGTGTCAATTTATTGCTGGTATAGACCAAGAGCAGATGATTGCCACCGGATCTACGGGCCAGTGATGCTGAAGCTCCTGAACTGTCTCTTGCTAACTTGCTAACTTGCCATATATTAGAGAGAAAGAAAGACAGACAGACGGTTAGATTCATCCTTGCTGCGATTCCACTGAACTCAACATGACCATGACCTGATATTTTTCACTGCTGGGGAATCATCTAGGCCCAGATTTCAAGACTTAGGTGGCTAAATGCTTTTAAAAATCTGGGCTCTAGCCCTTTAAAAGAGATCTAGGGTAGGACAGGAAAACAGGGCGGTTGCTGAGAAGGAGGAGCTGACGCAAGCCACTATAAACAGGACATACCTTGAGCTGACCTCTGATTTCAGAGTAGATATACAAGGGAATTAGGATGCCTGGAACATACTAATCACATTTCATCTCCTACCCAACTGGAGGTTAAACTGTAAGTGTATGCTGTAAAGTTACCAGAAAGGGAAATAAAAGGTTTCCCAACTAGGCCGAGCAAGAACAGTAAAATTCAAGCCTGACCGATAGGGCCTGTCACAGGGGGCCCTGCGTGTCGAGTGGGGCTGCCCTCATTGGCCCAGTGCGGGGCTGGTACACCCCATCGCACAATCAGTGGGACTCCCTGTGGGATCGAGCAGTTGCAGTAAGGAGGGCTCACAACCCCTGCCAGGGCCAGGCAAACAATCAGTCCACAGCCCCTGGGCAGGGGAGAGCAAACAAGCAGAAGCCACAACTAGAGGCAAGTGTGTGTGTGTTGGGGGGGGCGGTTGGGGGCTCAGCATCCCAGTCCGGCTCTGCAGGCAGCTAGTTGTCTGCAGTGTAGTCTTGGTCCACAGGTCCCACCTCTTGGAGACACACAGGTGCCGCCACAGGAGCCCGCAGTACACATTGTTCCTACCTCCTTTTATCTGTCCTTCCACCCAGAGCTTGCACAGCAGGGACGAGGGGGCATGTTCTCCTGGGCCCACAGTGATTGGTCAGGCCCCGTTGGCCCAGTGCGGAGTTGGTACAACCCGTGACAGGGCCAGCCTCTCAGCTGGGATAAGTCAGGATAGCCACCCTCACTTCAGGGGAGCTCTGTTGATTTACAGCAGCAGTGGAGAATTTGAGAGAGGTCTGTACTGCCACTCTCTCAGGCCACGCTACCACCGGCTCTTGTTCAGAGGCTCACTACGGGCCAGGTACAAGAGACCAAGCTCAACTTGGTCATCCTGAATGGTCTCAGTGTTAGATGAAGGTTTTGTTTCCTGAGGAACAATCTCCCACAAGAACATCAACTATGTTACAATATACCCTGCTAGCAGCAGCAGGCGCAGATGCTCAGAAACTTCGGACACAATGATGGGGCTTCAGAGTTAGGGCTGTTCTTAAAATGTGACAAAGGTGGCTGAAAAGTCACCCCAAATTTACCGTGCCTCCTTCCCACGGCTTCCACCAGCCCCTTTTCCCACTTGCTTCTTTCCATTTCTTAAGGAACTTATCTGGACACCTTAAAGCAACTCAATTCAGGTGTCTAAGCTAGAGAGTCATTGCAATAAAGAGAAATGATGCTTCTCTTTGTAGTTTCACTGCAGGAGCATTCTCGCTCTTTAGGAGTGCACTATCAGGTGACTAATACACATAGTGCCATGGCTTATTGCTACAATAGCAGCAGCTAGCAGCTAGTTAATCTAATTCTCTAGGCACTTAATTCTCAGGAGGGAATTTTTGCCACTTGTTTTTTTTTTTTTTTTTTGACTCACAGGAGATAGCATCTATTAATTCTGTGCAAGCTATGTGGGATGCATAATTCACTCAGAGTTTGGTACTATTTTGTTCTGTTCGCAGACTATTTGCAAATAGATGGCGTGGATTTTTCCATGAACTCATTTCTCAGTTGAAACAGTTTGGCAGAAATCATGTGCGAGCCTATTTCTGCATCTTCATCGATTCCAAGGCCAGAAGGGACCACTGTGATCATTTAGTCCACTCTCCTGTATAGCTCAGGCCAGAGACCTGCCCCAAAATAATAGAGCAGAGCTTTGAGGGGAAAAAAATCCAATCTTGATTTAAAAATTGTCAGTGATGGATAATCCACCACGACCTTTGGTGACTGGTTCCATTGGCTAATTACTCTCAATGTTAATGATAGGCACCTTATTTCCAGTCTGAATTTGCATAGCTTCAACTGCTAGCCATTGGATCGTGTTAGACCTTTTGCTGCTAGATTGAAATTAAAAGAGCTGTCAATGGATATGTGCCACAGTTGGGGACGTGGTATCGGGCAAGATGAAATCTTTAAATCAATATTTGAGGACTTCAATAACCCAGCCAGAGGTTAGGGGTGTATTTCAGGAGTGGGTGGGTGAGATTCTGAGGCCTGCGATGTGCAGGAAATCTGACTAGATGATCACAATGGTCCCTTCTGTCCATAAAGTCTATGAGTCTATTAGGTGAGGCATTACAGTGCCTGAAATCTAAGGTACTTATTTGGCCCTGTGATGGGGTGTATAAACCCCACACTGGTTACCCACAGGTTAACAGGAGCCTGGCCTCAGTTAGGCCACAGGGCAGCACCTGAAGGAGTGTTAAGCATAATTGGTGTTCGAACCAGCTGGGGAGGAGCTGGGTCTTCATAAATGGAAGAGAACAGAGCAGAGGAATGAAGACCAAGGCAAAGGTAGCTGGGTGTCTCCTCTCTTGGGCTAAGATAAGTCTGAAGCCAGAACCAAGGGGCTGGAGCCAGGGAGGCTTGTGGCAATGGAGTGTGGGGCCAGAGGCAGGTTGTTCTGAGCCCAGAAGGAGCTGGAGGAAGTAAAGCCTCAGGGCATAGGCACAGGAGCCTAGGGACTGCAGGGAGAGGGGGAAGAACCTGCAGTCACTGTCTGGGTGCTAGAGAGTGGAGATATGTGGAAGACACAGGATTGGAGCAAGCTCCCATTGTTGACCCTTCTACGAGGGCAGAAACTGGACCTCTGGGGAGAAGCCCTGAGAGGTGTTGCTCATTACAAAGAGCCCAGGAAGGGGCTGAGGAGAAAGGCCCAAGCAAACACTATTGGCAGGCAGGGCCGGCTCCAGGCACCAGCTTAACAAGCAGGTGCTTGGGGCGGCCAAGGAAGAGGGGCGGCACCTGCAGCAATTCAGGGGTGGCAGGTCCCTCACTCCCTCTAGGAGCGAAGGACCTGCTGCTGAACTGCCGCCGCCGATTGTGGCTTTTTTTTTTTTTTCCTTGGGGCGGCAGAAATGCTGGAGCCGGCCCTGGTGGCAGGAAGTAGTTCAGGGAGGCAGAGGCGAGGTGTCTGACAGAGCAGACTTAGCTGCTTGTCCTGGGTCCCTGGGATGGAACCCAGTGTGAGTTCCCCTACCAGTCACTGGGAAGGTGGCATGAAGCCCCCTGGCATTAGGAGATATGGACAATAGCAGTTGCTGGATACCATGCCCAGTGGATCCAGTGTCAGGGGCTGGAGACCTGGCACGAGGTCTTGGAATTATGTTTTGTTGGACTTGGTTACCTTATAAAGGATGCGGAACTAAAATATGATCTGGCTGGAGGACCAAGTGGTGAGAAGAGGCGACCACCACAGGAGCAAAGTGACTGCGGGCAGAGGACACTGGATGAGGAGAGCCTGCTATGTCCAGCCACAAGGGAGCATGCTAGCAGAGAGTTAGCCCTTCTGCAGGTCCCCATTACCCTACTATGGGGGTGCCTCCCAACCCTTACTATATTTGTCTTCAACACCCCACATTTTCCACAGCTCTGACGGCTCTGTCCTGCCCATTCAGGGGGGTCTGATTTGTGAATCCTTTACTCATGAGTGAGCAGTTACTCATACGAGCAATCCCATTGAAGTGACTGAGATTACTCACTTTGAGTAAGTGCACACATTAGGGAAAATACCTTTCCCATCACAGACTTGCAGACTCCAGCTTTGTACAACACCTCTTAGCTTCGTCCCCTAGTGCTCCAGCATTGCTTGGTGAAAGAGACTGTGGAGAGGGTGCAGAACCTGAGGAGACTTTGACCACTAACTTTTTAACCGGTGCCTTTATGTTTCACGTGTAAATTACAGAAGTGACACTAGCATGTGCACTCCCAGTTTTGAACAGCATATGGCACTAACTAGAAAAGAAAGTAACACTTAAATGAAAAAGCAAAAAAAAAGAGGGACTGGAATGGAGAATCAGGGAGTGAAATTTTGCCAGTTTCCTGAGAACCTGGATTTTCAGCTAGTTACTCTCATTATGAGATAGTTGCCATGGGGCATATAGAGAAGGAAAAGGGAATATTGCTGAGTTTATTGTATCTTGGGTGACATTAGCAAGCTTTTCAGGATCACCACTGGGTCATCTGAATACTCATGCAACTGAGTTATCATCATTCATGTGCCTATTTACCTGTCCAAATATAACCCGAGACCAATTGCACTCATAAAACACTGTTCACAAGGACAGTCACAGGCTGCTGTACGCTTGACTAGACAGCCTTGGGGGCCTGGGTAACCAAATCACACTGTGGTTTTAGGGCCCTAAAGACCTTTGAGGATCTGGACCTAAATCCACAAAGGGGCGTAGGAATTGCAACATTTAACTTAGGCGCCTGACTATGTATTGGAACCCTTAGCCACCCACCCCAGGATACAGTGGTGGTTAGAGCACTTACCTGGGAGGTGGGAGACTCAAGTGGAAGTCCCCACTGTAAATTGAGTAAAGTGGGGATTTGAAAGCAGGTCTCCCCCGTGGATGCACTAACCACTGGGCTGTTGGGAATTCCAGGTGATGGGTGGGTGCCTGCCCCAGCCAGCCCCCACAACTTCCATTCTGCTCTTCTTCAGCTGCCCGGCGCAGGTTATGTGAGCGCTGAGAATGCCTACCGGGGGTGGGACTCCACTGGCGAGATAGGCAGGGGAACTCCTAGCTCGTGAATGCTGCTGTGATTGAGGCATGATGGAGGGTGAGGAGCAGCGCAGTGGCATCAGGACTTAAGAGGCTCTGTACATACCCACTGGCAGAAATTTAGGCACCTACAGGGTTATGCAGCTGCTGCGTGTGCATTGCAAGGATCTCAGCAGCACCTAACTGTTGGATTTAGGCACCTAACTGGCACTTTCAGCACTCTGTCCCCCACTGACTGGGGATAAATATTTAGTCAGAGTGAGAGAGAGGAGCGAGTGACTCTGCTGCCCAGTGGTTAGAGCACACCTCCTGAGAGCTGGGAGACCCCTGGTCAAATCTTTCCCCTCTCTGTTAGAGAGGGAGGAGAACCTGGGTCTCCCGTATACAAGGGGAGTGGGATATAAGTTATAAATGGGGCTGAGCACCACTCCCTCCTCCAACAGTTTTGAGTGTCGCAAGGCAAGGACTCATTCTGGCCAGGAACAGCTAAGGAGCCTAAGGGTACATCTACACTACAGGGGGGAGTAGATTTAAGATACGCAAATTCAGCTACGTGAATAGCGTAGCTGAATTCGACGTATCGCAGCCGACTTACCCCGCTGTGAGGACGGCGGCAAAATCGACTTCTGCGGCTTTCTGTCGACGGCGCTTACTCCCACCTCCGCTGGTGGAGTAAGAGCGCCAATTCGGGGATCGATTGTCGCGTCCCGATGGGACGCGATAAATCGATCCCCGAGAGGTCGATTTCTACCCACCGATTTCAGGCGGGTAGTGTAGACCTAGCCTAAGATACCTGACTCAGGTGGTTGCTTTCCATTCGTGGACCGTTAAGTGGAACTAGGCGCCTCCTGGAGCCTGGATTTAGGCGCCTATCTCAGAAAGGAGCAGGGCTTAGCACACACGTTTATGGTCAGCATTTCCCATTGGCTAGCTTAGGTCACTTCCCATCCAGCGTGCTAGCTTTTGTGGATTGCATTCGAAGGTGCATCTCTCTCCCCATTCATGGTATAGGAGCATAGGCACCGAACTTGGCTTTGTGGATCAAGGTATTGTCCATGTGACTGTCTAGGTGCCTAAAAGTTAGTCACTGACATTCAGCATTGCAATGCCTAAGTCCTTTTGTGGATCCTAAGTGTCCAAATCCCTTGGGAGATCTGGGCCTCAGGAGAAATGGCCAGATTTTCAAGAGGGTTCAGCAGCACTCCCATTGACGACCATAGAGAGAGTCCCCATCTTCCCGCCCTCACTGAGAACAATGGGAATGTTCAGAGCTGAGCTCTTTGGAAAATCTGGCCCCTAGTATTTCAAGTTACAGCAAATCTGCTAAATTTTGGGGGATCAGGTTATTTCTTGGAATAAAGCCATTGATACATTACCCTTGACCCATCATTTTATAGTCTCTCTGGGACTGAAAGGGTCAAAGATGTTCAAAGCCCATACTGTTACCACAATACCACCCTTTCCTCCCCTCCCCTCCAAACAAGAAGAATACAGCTTACAGCTGTTTTCATTTGTCTGGTATGTGCCTTGCTAACTGAGTGATATCGTTCCACTGGTTGAATTCTGTATTGACCAGGTGGCGTGAGCCAATTCTTGATGCTTTGGGGCATTACAGAAGCTCAGCTGCCAGACATTGGGTGAGCTATGAAAATGCTTTTATGTCGAGAGTGGTTATTTATCTTTGCCACATCTTTAATGCCACCACAGTCCAGGAGCATCCAACTCTTGTGTGGTCTATCAACCTTGAAATAGGACTGTGGCTTAGACTCTAGGGCTAACAAAAGCAATTTCCTCCAAATCATTTCTGCAGGCTTGGCTCTTACAGATTTTTTTAAAGTGCAATTTCCCCCTTCAGTTTGGACATTGTTATTTCCCTTGGTTACTGTGCATCTAAAACTTGAACCCCCCTTGGTGTACTGTAAAAAACACGCCATTCATTAAGCCTAAATGAGAGGACTTGAGTGTTAAAATACTGTAATAAATGTTGATGACCAGTGTGATTATTTGAAATCAGCAAAGCAGAATATTAGATGTGCAAAGTTGCTTTAACAGGGAATGAATATTGATAAGCAAGCAGGCTAAGATTTTGAAAAATAAATGTCTCATTAGGCTCCTAAATCCTTAAGGCACCAAAATAAATAACCCAGGCCCATATCCTCAAATGTATTTAGGTTCCTAACCTCCATTACATCAATGGTGCTTTTAGGAGCTTAGGGTGTTGTCCATGAAGATGCATAGGTACCTAATGCTCAGCTGTAGGCACTTAAGTTCCAGTTTTGGCTCTACTGATATGCACAAAACGCACTCAATCCTGTAGGTTCCTAAACTCACTCATTGCCAAAACTTTCCTAAGTAAAAGTCCCTCAACACATAGGTTTTTGTCTCTGGGCACAAGCACTCATTGGGGGCATCCAGATACCTATCTCCTGCCTAAACCCCAGAGCTACTCATGAACCAGGACAAGACAGACATTTGGCCCCCAGGTCATGTGTGGGGCCCAATCCACCAGGCACCCTCCCAGTACACCTACCAGATCAGGTCCCATTCAAAATCTCTTTGGAGGAAGAGAAGGTGCCCATCTTATAATTTTTAGCCCAGAGGTGTTCTAACCTGGGATGTGAGAAACGCAAATTCAAAGCCCCCCACTCCCTCTCAGAGGAGGAGATAGGAGGGAGATCCTGTTCAAATCTTCTCAGGAAAGTGCTCTAACCACTGAGCTATGGGATTTCCTGCTGAGGCTGTTGAAGTCTGGACAAATAAAGAAAGAGTGATTGGACCCAGGGTCTCCTACCTCTAAAACGTGTTCAAAAGACCAAATAACCACACTTAGCCAAAGTTGGTCTAAGAAAGTAGTAGAATACAAAAGGGAGACATACATACCCCTCCTTTTGGGAACCAATTATTATCTCACAGCATGTTCACCTTAAACAGTAGATGTGCTTTGCCCCCAAACCACTTATATTTATAGCCTGGTTGCTTACAAGTTAGAAAGTACTTTGTGTCAATTCAGATCCAGTTTGTGCCAGTTCCATATCTTGTTGTTCTGGACCTTTCCTTATCTCTGTTTTGGCTACTACATTTTAAACCATTTGCCTGTGACGGTACCTGTACTAGAACATAGGACGAATGTCTCTTGCCTTTGACCAGCTTTATATATTCGCTAACGCCAAAAGCTACTTGTATACAGTGTATAAGTGACAGAAGTGGGTAGAACTGTGAGAAAGATATAACTTGGTTAACATAACTGCCCACGTTTAGCATAATACAATATTAATATCGTATGCCCCTAGCCAATACATATCTGTATTGGCTAATACCATTATGTGTATTGCTAACAGTATTAAGCATGTGCTTAAATGCCTCTCTGAACAGTGATGCTTTACTGAATCTGTTCCTCCGTAAATAAGAGGTATTCAGGTATCGTAAGGATAATCTTTGCATTTGTTTATCCCAGTTTCTCAATAGCGCTAGTGCATAGTCAACTTTACTTCAGCAGATGAGAGGAGAAATTACAAGAAAACTAGTACACTAGCATTGAGCTTTGCAATCTGGAGGTTGTGTAGCTCTGCCCAGCAAACAGTGAAATTAACTGTGCCTCACGATCATGTTAAACACAGCATTTTATGAAAACAGAGCATTTTATAATTCACATGCAACATGAACAGATAGGAACCAGGATATGATTTTCATACTAAATTAAATGTTAAAGCAGTAGGGTTCATTTACATGAGAGCTGGTGACAAAATGAAAAGAAAAAGCCCAATAATTCATGGTTAAATCAACATTCCTTCCGTCTCTCACCTTCATGCCTGCTTTGTATTTAGCTGCTTTGGTTTAAAACCAGAAGCAATAAGTGAAGAAAATTGGCTCATTCACCTTGTGATCAGCCCCTCCCTTTGCAGGTCTGATTGACCCAAAGAAATAACCATGTTTTCTTCAGGTATTTAGCATGGTGCTATAGGCTGGTTACACTGTCTGTATCTTATAAGTTCAATTCCTATCATTATAAGGAGGGAAGGGCTCAGGGAATTGCTAATGGTTGAAGGACACTTTAGGCTACAGTGTTCCATGTGCCCAAATCCCACTGAAATTTTGTAACTTGAGCACTTAAATCCCTTAGTCTCTCCTGGAAAATACCAGTCTTGATCTCCAGGTCACTGATCCAAGACAGGGTCAGGTAGGTCAAATCAGCATTATATCATTATAAAGCAAAACAAGGAAGCCTAACAGATTCATCCTTAAGAACTCACAGTGTCAGGTTTAGCTCAGTCCTTTCTGAAGCTGCCTTTGAAATCAAATATATCACATTTATTTTATACCCAGCCAGAGTGAATTAAATACATGCCAAAACATGGACAATTCCCCACCACTTCCAAAGAAACTGCAGCTGTTATTAGGGAACTAGGACATAATGACCCAGGAGGTACAATGTAGTCCTAAATCCAGTTCCCTGCTGCCACAGGTCAACCCCATCATATAATCCTCTTTGTTCATTTATCAAGCGCCATCTTAAAACTAGTTGGGTGGTTCGTCCCCACTGCTTCTATGGGAAAGCTGTTCAGGATTTCCCTCCTCTGACAGATAGAAACCTCCTTTTCATTTCCATTCAGAGTTTAGGTATAGCCAGTCAATACCCATTTGTACTTATGCCAATGTTATCATTTTAGCTTCAATAGCTCCTCCCCTTCCCTGGTATCCCCCCATCCCCAATGTATTTATCGAGAACAGTCATATTTAGAGTCACACGTAAGCAGAGACATGCTTCTTGCAGTTGTTGCTATGGGGTTTTAGAGGGCAGGGTGTCTGTAGAAGAGCATATCTGCCACAAGCACTCTCCCTCATGGCTGGGCATGGTGCAGCATCTCATTTGTCACTGCTCTGGCCGTGCAGTGGCCTCTCTTCTCATCATTCAGCGCTGAGGCCAGGTCACTTTAAAGTCTCCCCATTCCTGGTCTCAGCACCCCACATGGACAGCATCCCATGCAATACTAGGCATGAGTCTAATACCTTCCATCCCTCCAGTGCTCCATTTCCATTCCACTCTTCTATCTGAGCAGTGGGCCCAGAGCTTCTCCCCGGAGTCTTACAACCAAACTCAAAGCCCAAACACAACAAAAGCAACTTCTGCTCCTTTCTCAGGCTCAAATTTTTAATCCCTCCTGGATCCTTTCTAGCGCTCCATTCTTCTGCACAGCACTGACTCTCAAAGGTGAGCTCCCTGGAGTCTGGCCCCTACTCTGCATTGTCAACTCCCTTTGACCCCCAAGTCTGTCTGCCTGTGGGTTGGCCTTCTCTCAGACCCACTTCAGGGGTCACTTTCACCCCTACTCTCCTTTCCCATCAGGCTCAGGTATACACATCCTCCTGAAACAGCTTCTCTGTCCAGAAAAGGACTATGGAATTCTTCCCCTCTCCCTGCTGCCATCTTCCTCACTGGGCCTTCTTTCTTCCTAGAAACCACCCAATTCTTCCCCCAGGTGGGCTCATCTTTCACTGGGTCTGGCTCACCCTTCAGGTGCAAGGAGATGAGATAATTGGCCTCTCAGGCCCATATTAACCCTTTCTCCACCTCTGTGTGGGGACACCCTAACACAGTGGTACGTTCTGTTTTGCCAGGGAGTGGAACTCAGCACGTGTACAGTTGTCTAACCAAACTGATCAACAAGAACTTGCAGTTAGCAGAACTCCAAGATGCTAGTAGGCAGATCTGATAACAACTATGACTATGTTTGAGCCAGTTATCATTCATTCCTATTGGATGACCCCATGTCTCTTCGCCCCTCCCAACCCCCCACCCAATACCTTCCCCCACCTCCAGGAATTGTATTAAGCTTTTGACATTGCTTTTATAATTGGTAGGTGCAAACAACATCTTTTCTGTTGTTTTCTTTCTTTCTGACTGTAGTCAGAGAAATCACTTGCTCTCTGTCATTTCTATTTTCTCTTTCTTCCTTTATGCCTTTGCTTTCTCATACTCTCCCATCTCTCTTTTCCTTCCTTCCATTTTCCCTCATACTCCCCCCCCCAACACACACATCCCTGCTGCCCCAATCTCCTTCCCTCCATCCCTCCCTGTCTTTTTCTCCCCCGCTCTTACTTTTATTCTCCACGCTTCCCGTTTATTGCTCTTTTTATCTCTTCCCCAAGACCCCTTTCTTATTCTACATTTCCCTCCACTTCTGTTTTCCTCCTTTAAATCCCCTGCTCTCTGCCTATAATGGCCCCATTCAAACACTGCAGCGGACAGGCCGGCACATTTGAGACCCAACTGTTCACCCTTATCACACTGAGTATCAGAGGAAATATCACCATCAGCATGCTCAGAAGAGACTCACTTGATGCCAGTCACAAGTGTCTATATTCCAATGAAAGCAATGCAGTGACTTTTTCTTAGTATGTCATGACTTCTGCAGGCCTAACCAGTGTGGAGAATTAGGCGGCATTAGGAGTGATTGTCTATAACTGAAAATAATAGAGCTGAACTCAGGGCAGTCCTACATCTACCCGATACCATTTCGCACGCAGATATTGGATTCTCAGTACAATGAGCCTGATAATGCTAATGGGGGCCCACATTCAGCAGACACAAATACAATGAGCCCACTCTCCATTACTATTTGAATTTACTATTATTTTGGACCTTTGGGTATGAATCACATTCGAGCCAAATTCAGCACAAATCACCTAGAACTGCACACAGCCGCTCTCCGATAAAATTAGCAATAAGGCCACTTGCCATGTGCGGCTTAGCGGAGTCATCACACATCTGCCCTGAAATGTCAATATAACTTCAGACGACGCTGAGCTGTTTTACGGTTGTGTTACTGTCACTGCGTGCTCAAGCATGTGGTAAATTGATTGCTTTCCTCTGTGGCATGTTGGGAACATTCTCAGTGACTACTGGGGATTAACAGGACTGGTGATTGTGAGAGCTGATGTCTGATTTGTCTCTAGGAGTCATTAGGTTGCGGACGGGTAAGTTCTTCTATGATGTCCTTCTGACGACCTCTGCCTTTACCTTGAAAAACCAGCCACGTATCTCCCAGGAGAACACCTCACTACACCTGCTTCTTTACAGCATGAATGCCAAATGATATGCCATCCACCAGGTTTTGAGATGAGAACATCAAACTATAGGATTTCAAATGGGCTTGAACCCTGGCCTAACAGGAGGAAGCGGGAAGAAGTTTTATCCACTCTGCCGATGGAAATGGCTGTTTTGTGCATGTTGAGCATCACTGTTCTCCAGTAGCTAGAGCACGGGACTGGGACTCAAAAGATGTGGGTTCTATTAACAGCTCTGCCACTGCTCTGCTGTGTGACCTCGGGAAACTCATTTGACTTCTCTGTGCCTCTGTTTCCACTCCCCCACTTTCTGTGTCTTGTCTACTTAGAATGTAAATTCTGCAGCAGTAGGGACTATCTTTCAGCATATATTTGTAAGAGCACTTTGAAACATGGGATTCTCAATCTCAGCTGGGATCTCCGGGTAGCACTGTACTACAAATCCACAAGCAGAAAACTTGGTTCAATATTAGTTAAGGTTGCTCTTATCAGTAAACGAAACCACAAAATATTAGGAAATGCGAAGTTAAGGATTAAAAAGGGTCAATGTCAAGCACTCTCAAATTAGGAAACACGAGAATGAACATTGTTACTGCAATCTTAATTTGTCCTCCTTGCATGTATGCATTATAATACACCCTATAAGTACACGCAGAAGTAACCACCTGTGAAAAGTTGGGTGTAAGTGACTTGCACAGCATCACATGGGAACTCGGTGTCAGAGGCAGACTCCAGGGGCGAGGTTCATGCTGAAACATCACCTGCCTAACTTATAGGTGTCTGGAAAAATCACCAGGATTCACAAAGCCTGAGTTTGGCACCTTGGCTCCATGTACACTGAATGAGGAGAGATGGGTGACTCAGAATGGGATTCACAAAAGCCAGCATGCTAGGCTGCGCCTCTCATAAAATAGCCAATGGGAGATGCCAAGCTGAGGAGTGTGTGCTGAGCCCTGCCCCTCTCAAAGATCGGCACCTGAATCAAGACTGCAGGGTGGCACCTACCTCTACTAGAGATCCTCAGCTGCAAACCCTCTCTTGGCATTAGGTACCTATACAGTTAGTACAAAACTGGGCAGGGGAAGGGGAGAGAGGAGGAGTGGTTGTGCTTTGAGCAGGGGGTTGGACTAGATGACCTCCTGAGGTCCCTTCCAGCCCTGATATTCTATGATTCTATGATGGCCTCCCTCAAAGCTTTTAGCCTAGAGGTGAGGGTACTCAGCTAGGAGACCCTCAGTTCAAGTCCCTTCTCTAGGTAGACAGGATTTAAACAGGTATCTCCTACCTCTCAGTTGGATGCTCTAATCACTGGGCTATGGGATATTCTGATGTGGGATTCCTTCAGTCTCTGCTGTCAAAGCTATTCCACTGTGGATAAATAAACAATTAAAAAGATCTTTGGAGCAAGGGGACTTGGTCCTGTCTCTCCCACCTCCCCAGTGAGTGCTGTGAGAACAGCCTTAACTAACATTAAATGAAGTTAGAGAGGTGTGAATTTCCTTAGGTTTTTTAATAGAAAGAAAATCTATATTTGCCATATTTCAATAATAAAGCACTTACACATGTATTGTCTTTGGTGTATATTTTGTTGCCATTGCTACCTTTGTGATGTTCCATATTTCACCAGTCAGTGCCAAGTTCATGAATCTGTTGAAAGTAATTACACTGATATGGATACAGATAAAACTTTTTTTTTAAATGCAGCTTCTAAATGACATTTTTTTAATTGTGTAACAGTAACCTGAGATGGGTCTCAGATCTAGAATTTCCCACTCGTTTTAAAAAGAAGTAAATATTCAGAAAGCCGTAGCCTGTCATTTGTAAGCAGCATCTAAATGCCTGAGTGATGAAAGAGTAAGGAGCACTGACTAGCCCCTATGACAGCAGTTATCTACTCCTCACCCGTGAGCTGATATATGTGAGGGAAGAGCATCAATTGCGCATCCGCCCTGGAGCCATCCGAATGTTAAGTGTCCAGAGCTCTGAGACGACGTGTGATCCATTTGCAAAGCAGCGTGCAAGGAATCCCATGCCCAATACCTTATATATATTAAATCACATGGGACTGCACCATCTTTCCCGTTGGCTGTGCTGGAAATGTGCTCTCTCTTGATGTGAATGAGCAAGTATGTAATTTGGAGTGTAATTAACCAGAGCCTTAAATCATCCCAAATTCCATTGTGTTGGGGGGGGGGGTGTTCAGCATGTTGCACAATCTCTTTTAGGAATGCGACCGTGAGAGTGAGCAAACTTTACCGCGCTACAGCATCTCCCCAGATTGTATTGATGATTTGTGCTGCCCCTACTCTATTATGCAATTCAGTAGATGCAAGATATGTAGCAAAAAGCTGCCCCCAGGGCCTCTTTCAGGTAATGTCGCAGATTGCAAATTTTGTTATGTTCTACTCTGCCGCAGACTACTCTAATCAGGTCTCTAGCCTTTACGGTATAGTGTCAAAAACTGGTATCAACACTAATTGAATAAAGGCAGGCTTCATTTCTGCCATGAGTCACACACTACTGAAAGATTCCATTTCGACTAGCCCCTAGGAAAAGCAAATCAAAATGTTCGTCTAGAAGTACGCTTAATAGGATAAGCCATTTCCACTTCAGGCTGTAGTTGTGTCAGGTTGCACATCTGCACTTGCCAACAGTTGGGAGGGACAAATCAGACACTTGTCTAATTGTCTCCTGTAGACTCTTGAGGAAATAACACTTCCTGTGTTATAGTTTCTTTCCTTTAAATCAATAGGACAGGTTAGCGTGACTGAATTCTGCTTCTGGCACCTTTTATTATTGTCAATGAGGGGTGGGGGAAAGAAGCCTCCAGGTGAATCACATCGATATTGCATTATATATTTATTTATTTTGCCACCTTGGAAGATTATGAGAAAGCTTAACTGGCACACAGAACATGGCATTATAACATTTTCAGTATTCTTTGTCCCTTTCTTGATATAGCCCAGTGCGTTTGCTTTTATGATTTCCACTGCACAGTAAGCAGATGTTGTCATCAAGCAGCCCATATGGTCCTGCCTTCATCTTTGTCTTGAGTGGTCACAGTTAATTTGAAACCCATCAATGTGTCTGAGCCGCAGGGTGCATTACATTGCATTTTTGTCTACATTGAATTTCATCTGCCCTCATGTTGTCCACTCACTGAATTTTGTTAGGTCCTTCCTCACAATCCCATCTAGTCTAGGTGAGTGTGATTAAAGGCATCAGAATCTTGCCCTAAATCAGGAGAAGCATAGGAAGAACATCACATTTGCTACCACAGATGTCTTTAAGTGCATTTATTTGTTTATTGACTTTACTGTTTTCTTTCATTCCTCATGAAGCCCCAGCACTCCTGTCAAATACAATCATTAAGGCCAGGACTAGATTACACACTTACTTCGATATAACTATGTCGAACAGGGGTGTGTAAAAACCTTAACTGCTCATGTAGACAGCGCTATGTTAGCGGCAGAGATTCTCCTGCCGACGCAGCTACCACCTCTCATGGAGGTGGAGTTATTAAGCCAACAGGAGAGCTCTCTCCCATCATCTTAGAGCATCTTCATCAGAAGCGCTACAGCTCTGCCGATGCAAGATTGGAGTGTAGACCTACCTTTAGAAGAATGTGAAAGCTGGGACAGTCACAGTGGGTATGTCTACACTACAATTAAACACCCGTGGCTACTCTGTATCAGCTGACTTGGTGTCACGGGACTAACCCTGCCACCTCACATTGTACCAGAGCCTGGACTCCAGCCAAGTAAGCTGCCATGTACCAGCTGTGGGTGTTTACTTGCTATGTATATATAACCAGTATGGCCAACCCCAACTATTCCAAAATCAGAAGTCAGGACCCAAAAGTTCATGAAAAAAAAAAAAAGAAATAGTACATTTGGCCCTTTCTCTTTGCTGTCTAGTTTGTGAACCTTTAAGGGCACATATCTAAAAGCTTTTCTCCATGACCACGTGCTAGAAACTTACTCTGAAAAAACAACTTAAGCTGAGATTCTCACATATTCGATTGGCTCTTGGAGTTGGGTGATAAGAAAAATGCCAATATCATGATACTATTGGCATGACAAACAAAGGCAGTGGTTATTTGAATGTTCTTCAGAGCAATACTGAGGAATGAATGAGAGCCGGACGGATGCCATGCATTGACACAGCAATGTACTTCTAAGGCTATGTCTATACTACAGAGCTTACAGTGACACATCTGTATCAATGCAGCTTCTCAAAGCGGAACCCAACCCCAACTAAATCATCCCAGCCAGGGCTTTGTCAAGCCGGATCTTAAAAACCTCGAAGGATGGAGATTCCACCACCTCCCTAGGTAACCCATTCCAGTGCTTCACCACCCTCCTAGTGAAATAGTTTTTCATAATATCCAACCTAGACCTCCCCCACTGCAACTTGAGACCATTGCTTCTTGTTCTGTCATCTGCCACCACTGAGAACAGCCGAGCTCCATCCTTTTTGGAACCCCCCTTCAGATAGTTGAAGGCTGCTATCAAATCCCCCCTCACTCTTCTCTTCTGCAGACAAAACAAGCCCAGTACCCTCAGCCTCTCCTCGTAAGTCATGTGCCCCAGCCTCCTAATCATTTTTGTTGCCCTCCGCTGGACTCTCTCCAATTCGTCCACATCCCCTTTGTAGTGGGGGGACCAAAACTGGACGCACTACTCCAGATGTGGCCTCACCAGTGCTGAATAGAGGGGAGTAATCACTTCCATCGATCTGCTGGCAATGTTCCTACTAATACAGCCTCATTTTCCCCTTCTGTAAAATGGAGTAACTGTGCTGATCACCTTTATAAAATGCGTTGAGATCTATTGACAAAAAGTTCTATTTAAGAGCTAGGTAGTATGAATATCTTTGAGGGGATCGGAAGCTGTCTGGGCCCATATCAGTAACTTGACAGGTAAACAGAACACAAGAGCCTTACAGAAATGCTCATAATGTCTCGTTTGCTTCTTGCAAAAGGGAGAATAGGAAAGCCATTTTGTCTCATTTCTCTTTAGTGTAGGTTTAGTACTATAATGTTCTTTCTGGAGAATCAAGAAAATGTTGGGGAGAGATCGGGGGGAGGCTTCCTTCCAAAACAAGCTGACAGTTCCTGGATTTTTTGAACCAGGACCCCATTTTGAAAATCTGCACTAATGTCTGACTCATACCATTGTAGCAAACAGTTTTATACTGGATGAGGAGAGAATATGGCAGTACCCCTTTGAAAGCAGGCTGGCTGCAAATTGGAATCCACGTTTTCCTCCTTCAGCCAGCCCTTCCATGTATTCCTCGTGAGAGAAAGGAAACCTGTGTTAGAAACATGATTCCAACTGGCAATAACACCTAGCGCTGCGCCAGGATGGTACCTTTCTAGCAGTGTACAGAACTGTCACTGGAAATAAGTGTGTTTTGTCATACTTTGTATAGTTTGGTGTGGAATAGTTTTTTCTGCTCCGGTGATCCTCAGTGGTCTGAGGTGCAGGCTTCAAACCTTTGGCTCTGT
Organism: Trachemys scripta elegans; assembly: GCF_013100865.1. Classification (NCBI taxonomy): domain Eukaryota; kingdom Metazoa; phylum Chordata; order Testudines; family Emydidae; genus Trachemys; species Trachemys scripta. The sequence continues at coordinate 20,489 of NC_048302.1, forward strand.
GACAACAGAGTGGGTCAGTCCCACCTCCTGGGTGCAGTTGTGGGACCAAAGGCTCATTCTACATGACTGAGAATTCTGTCCTCCCTTTTGAGACTCTCTCTAGGAAGAGGAGCTTTGCAAGATGACCTTCACCCCCTGGGTAAAGGGATATGCATGTGAAGGACACCATAGCAATAACTGGTGAGTTGAATAGAACATAGGCTTTAAGCAATACTCACAACGGTCCTTTTGTTGTTGCTGTTGCCAGGAGAAGAGTGAAGAAGCCATTTTGTCTCCATTCTAATTAGTTTAGTATCACTGTTCTTCTCTGGCCAAACAGTTCCTGGTTCAAGTAAATCTTCAGTGCCCAGTCCAAACAGCAATTCCCAACTTTTGGGAGTACAAAACTGCACTGATCTCTGACTCCAGCTCTATATAAGGCAGCTGGAGATTTGAGATGTGGCTCTTGTGCAATATTCTGGGATTCCTTGTCTCCTTCTTAATACAAATTAGAGCAAAATATTTCCTCAGTCAGTCAGTTTTTTGGGGTTTTGGGCTGTTTTTTTTTTCCTGGCCAGTATGGGAAATGTTGTGTCTGGGCTTTTCAGATCTGCAATATTACACTCTGATAATCAGCTGTCATCTCTGATTTTACCTACTGTATGCATCACCCTGATAGTGGCTAAGGAGAGAGAATGGCAGCTGTTCAATAACCCAGGGTGTTCTGTCACCATGCTGGAGGCAAATTAGAGCCAACTCTTTCAACCAGCCATTCCTCTTACTCCTCACAGGGGGAAGGAAACTAGTATTCAAGGGATCATGCCAAATGGAAACTACGCACTCAACAAAGAGGCAAGCCAGGTTTCAGAGTAGCAGCCGTGTTAGTCTGTATCCGCAAAAAGAACAGGAGTACTTGTGGCACCTTAGAGACTAACAAATTTATTAGAGCATAAGCTTTCGTGGACTACAGCCCACTTCTTCGGATGCATACAGAGTGGAATAAATATTGAGGAGATATATATACACACATACAGAGAGCATGAACAGGTGGGAGTTGTCTTAACAATTCTGAGAGACCAATTAAGTAAGAGAAAAAAAACTTTTGAAGTGATAATCAAGATAGCCCGGTACAGACAGTTTGATAAGAAGTGTGAGAATACTTACAAGGGGAGATAGATTCAATGTTTGTAATGGCTCAGCCATAGAGACTGCTGAGCTGGAATTGATATGCAAACTAGACACAATCAACAAAGGATTGAATAAGGACTGGGAATGGCTGAGCCATTACAAACATTGAAACTATCTCCCCTTGTAAGTATTCTCACACTTCTTATCAAACTGTCTGGACTGGGCTATCTTGATTATCACTTCAAAAGTTTTTTTTTCTTACTTAATTGGCCTCTCAGAATTGGTAAGACAACTCCCACCTGTTTATGCTCTCTGTATGTGTGTGTATATATATATATATATCCTCAATATTTATTCCACTCTGTATGCATCCGAAGAAGTGGGCTGTAGTCCACGAAAGTTTATGCTCTAATAAATTTGTTAGTCTCTAAGGTGCCACAAGTACTCCTGTTCTTTTTAGAGGCAAGACAGTTCCTTGTATGTGGGTTACATAGTGATAAGCTACAAGATCTGGTCTCTATTGGGTTTTATAATGTGTGGTGAGTGATGCATTTTGTTGCCTAAATGAGCTTCAGATCTATGTGGTGCCTGTTTCAGGTTCTAGTGACACACTGGTTCAGTTCCATCACTTGGGTGTTTTCCGTGTGCCAGACAGGCCGTCTGTCTCAGCGAGTGGTCCATCCTCCATTCAGAGGGCTTTCCTCTCTGAGAAAGTTGCTCCTGAATCAGCTGCCTCCCACTGCAAGGGAAGCTTTCCCTGTCCAATGTTTGTGTAAAGAAGCTGATGATTGTGCCATCAATGAAGGAAATATGCCCCTCGTAGTTGTAGATTAGACGCAAAGCAACACTTCAGGATTTCATGTGTCAGCGGTAGGTAAGAAGTCATTCTTACATAAAACCATAGCTAGACAGTGTTGTGTCCCGTCCAAGGAAAGACACAGACAGAGAGTGTTCTGACCTGCCTGCCCTTTCCTCGGGCTCTTTCATTTCAAGGCACAGGAAACCTTTCCTTAGCTTGAGACTGGTGCTGGGTTTGTTACAGGAAATCCTGTCTTAAAATTCTGAGCTTTTCTAATGCACTTCTCAGTGTGTCAGTGGCCTCATCTGTCCAAACCACCGAGGACGGGAGGCTGTGAGAAAGCATTGCTAAAAGTCCCGGGGCTTCAGCTCCAATCTTTACTTTAGTCCTGGGTATTGCTGATTTGATACCCAGTAACTAATAAAAAATCTGTGTTGGTGAAGAAGGTGGCCGCTACAGCTTTCAGCCAAGGGTAATTTTGCTCAGATAGTGGAATAGATCTTTCTTTGACACCTGCCTGTGGAATAGGATTATTCTGTAATCAAGGAAAGACATTGTACCTCTCTGTTTATCTGTTCCGTCTCTCTGTAAAATGGGTATCGTAATGTTGCTGTCATTGAACATTTTGTACTCAAAGCCCTTATGAGGTTAAATTCAGCAATACATGTGAAGGGGTCAGATGCTCCTGTGAAGGGCATCTCTGAATGTCTCCATAAATAAAAAGAACACAAAACCTTTTAAGAAGGGTTCCCAGTTAGAACTGGGCTTTCCCTCACCCGCCTCCCCCGACAATAGTTTATTCAGCAAAAAATGCAGTTTCTGTCAACCCTAAACTATTTGCAAATTTGACATGAGTTTGACCAATCGTTTCAGCCTCCCCCCTCCAAAAAAAGGTGGGGGATTCACAAGTGGATTTAGGTGCCATTCACAAAACAGCAGCAGGAGCTGGAGAAGAGGTGGGGGGGGGGAGAAGGCGGGGGATTTAGTTCCAAAACATGCCGGTAGCTCCTGGCTCTCATAATTCTACAACATCCCACTCTGAAAAGCCGCATAGCTATTTGACTCCTGACACTGTATCACGCAGTTTAAAACCGATAAGGAGAGAGCATGACAGGTGTTCGGTATCCCAGGAGCCTTTGCCACCATGACTAATGCAAATTAGAGCCTAATCTTTCCTGAATCAGCCAACCCTACCTTTTACTTCTTTTGTTTTGTTCTCCCATTACACACCTGCTTTGGAATGAAAATACCAACTAGCAATTACACACACAGCAAAGGGACTGAACAATTCCTTCTACCTGAACTGTATTGCTTCCAGTTAAAACAGTTTGTCTGTATTGTATATCACTTCGCAGGCGTTGAACTTTTTTGTCTCTGTGATCCTCAGTGGTCTGGATGTAGGTTTCAAACCGATAACTGTCTAGCCACAGAGTGGCTTAATTCCACCTCCTGGGTGCTCCTGTGATGATGACAGGTTGTTCATAGATTGCCCTTTATCCATTAGTAGGATTTTTTTTTAACTAATAAAGCAGAACTCCCAAATCTTGTGCTCCCCAGTCGGAAGAGAATCTCAATGTGTCCTTAATCTATGGAACAAAGCTGATTCTTGGGCCATGAACACGCCACAGCTGTTGGTGGAGTAGTCAGCAAATGGCAGCATAGCATAGTGTATCTCACTCAGAAAGCGTGTAAAAATTCTTCCAAGTGAACACATAGACAGAGAATGTCCCATCCTACCAGCCATTGGCCCATGATCTTTTATTTCAAGGCTGAGGAAACCTTCTCTCAGATTGAGCCTGGAATTGGGTTTGTTACAGGAAATCCTTATAGCAGATACAGAGGAAATCCTGAGCTGAAATTGGGAGCTTTTCTAACCCACTGCTCAGCGTGTCTGTGTCCCAGCTGGGGCCAGTCCACAGAGGAGGAGACTCTGAGAGGAAAGCGTTGAGGGGCTTGGAATGTTAGCTCAAGCTGTAGTTGCCTGACTTCCTAGTTGAGGAGGGCATAAGTTTGGTAGCAGGGGTTTGGTAGCAGGAGTATTAAATGACATGGAATAAAAGGCCTGAAAAGTTAACAGAACCATCAACAAAGTTGAGAGTCTTTTATACAGAGACGTCAGCCTGCTTGGTACCATGGCAAACATGCCATTAAAAATCACGTTTTTATGACCTCTCCCGAACCCCCACATTTCTTACAGGGTTATAGCTGTTCTTTTTTGTGGGGGAAAGAAAAAATGTTAGAGGAGATGGGCTGAAGTGGTTGTTGTTGTTAAAGTCCAGTCCCTTTTCCAAAAAAGACAAAACAAGACCGACACAAAAGAGAAGAAAAACAAAGAACACAAAGATAGAAACTGAGGTTCTCCCTCTGGTGTTGACTTTCACTTGCAACCTCATTGCTGTAGAAACACAGGCCTGGCTCATTGTCTCGTTAGCCACTTTGAGACCTGGCAAGCTCGTATTGAGGGCTGTGTGTGTGTGCAGTGATGTCATCTCCCTCCCTCTCTCTGGCCCAGTCTGGTCAGGACATTTCTCAGGATTAGCACAAAGAAAGCACGATGGCGTCATGCTGGATCCCAGGAGACAGCAAGGGTGGCAGCCATGATTGTAAAGCTTTCTGCAGTGGTTGTTGACAGACAGCTTCTTCCTCCATCCATCCATATCCCCTCCCACCACCAAGTCTTTCTTTCTTTAAGAAGCCCTCAAAAGGGTGATGGGTGGAATAGCTCATCCCCTCATTATTTTGTTCACTGGTTAGGCCTAATTTCTGCACATTTTTGGTCCATTTTTTTAGTTCCACACTTTTCTTGTTTCCCAGCCATGATCTTAACACAGTACTTAAGTTATAGCAGGAGGCCTTTTTGTTTGGACTCATTCAGTCTGTCTGTCTCCCCTTTTCACCTTTTCCCATCAACATTTATTGTTAAAGGTTATTGTGACACTGTATAAACTTTCAGTTGCTTTCTACAGTTGAGCTGACAATTTGGGTAACTTGTAAGTCCAATTATCTCAATAAGTGTGATGGCAGCCATGAAGAAGATCTTTTTCTAGCAAAGCTTTCAGCCGAGGGAAGAACTGGTGCTTTTCTCAAGGTAGTGGAATGGGATCTCTTTGCTTGACATCTGTCAGCGGAACAAGTTGTGTCTGTAATCAAGGCAAGATTTTAATCGGTCGGAGTCTGTATTCCCTTCTCTCTAAAAGGGATATTCTAATATTTTCCCACTTCATATGGATCATATGGTGATAAATTCTGTAATAATTGTAAAGAAGTCACATGCTACAATGAAGGGCACCTATTTGTAATTCAATAAACAACACAACACAAGGCCTTTAATAAGGGCTCACAAAACATTTTTTTCCTGCTAAATGCAGGGTAATGAATGAAGAAGCCATTTTATCCCATTCATCACTGGTTTAGTATCAGGCTTTTCTGACTAATATGGGCAGATCTGTGCATGAGAATTAGCTCCCAAGGCATGCTGGCTGCTCCCGGACATTATTAAACTGTAATGTTGCCACACTGTAAAATCTGCACTCATCTCTGACTCTAGCCAGCATGTGTATCACACAGTTTAATATAGGAATAGGAGAGAGCATAGACGTTGTGCAGTATCCCCAGATCCTTTGTCACCTGGCTTTAGGGAAACAAGTGCCTACTCGTTCCACAGTTGGACAACCCTTCTACTTTTTCCTCATAGGAGAAAAGAAACCTGTTTTTAAGGGATGAGTCCAATTATGAGCTATACAATCAGCACAGGTGCAGGATAGTTCCTTTCCACAAGCCTTGCATGACCCTCCCTATAATGAGCGATTGTTATCAGTGCTTTTTATAGGTCAGGGTGGGTTGTGCTTCCTTGTCTTGGGGACCCTGAGCGGTTTGGGGTGCTGGCTTCACACCTGTAGCTGTCTAGCAACGGAGTGGTTCAGTTCCCCCTCCTGGGTGTATGTGAGGGTCCACTTGTACTGCCTGCAGTTCCTTTTTTCTAGTCTGAACTCATTGTCTAGTACAGGGGTGGCCAACCCCTGGTTCCGGAGCCGCATGCGGCTCTTCAGAAGTTAATATGCGGCTCCTTGCATAGGTGCTGACTCCGGGGCTGGAGCTACCGGTGCCAACTTTCCACTGCTCAACCCCAGGCCCTGCCCCCACTCCATCCCTTACGCCAAGGCCCCTCCCCTGAGCCTGCTGCACCATTGCTCCTCCCCCCTCCACCCCAGAGCCTCCTGTACACTGTGAAACAGCTGATCACGGCGGGCAGGAGGCACAGGGAAGGAGGGGGAGCTGCTGATTGGCTGGGCTGCCGGCAGGCAGGAGCTGCTACAGACTAGGGACCGAATGGCTAGGCAGCAGTTCTGCAGAAAAGGACCTAGGGGTCACAGTGGACGAGAAGCTGGATATGAGTCAGTGTGCCCTTGTTGCCAAGAAGGCTAAGGGCATTTTGGGCTGTATAAGTAGGGGCATTGCCAGCAGATCGAGGGGCGTGATCATTCCTCTCTATTCGACATTGGTGAGGCCTCATCTGCATCACACTGAGAGATAGGGAAAACATTCTTTTATGTGAACTGACAGCCTAGACAGAGTGTGTCCTGTCCTATCGGCCGTTGTCTTCTGTTTCAAGGCAGAGGAAATCTCATCCCAGCGTGACTTTGGTTTGCCAGAGGATCATCCTTTTGCGGGGGCCAGGTGGAAATCCCAGAGTAGAAGTGTGAGCTGCTCAGCGTGCGTTCGGTGTTCCCTTCCGTGCCCAATCTGCAAGGCTCTGAGTTTGTTCCCCATCATCTTTGCAAATCAGGGCTGGCTCCCCTTCATTTTGTGCTGCCTCCTTGGAACTTGGGAGATTTTTTGTGGGGTAAACCAGTGCCCTTCCCAGGATACAAAAGCTTTGATTAGACAATCTCAATGGTCCCGTCTGGCCTTAAAAATCTATGACTCTAGGAACTCTTCTGCCAGAAAGATAGACAGTGACAACAGCAGCAGGGTTAAAGCCCCTGGTTTTTGCTGTCAAGCGTGGTCACCCGGTAGACTATGGGTATCTGATGTCTGTCTCTGTAAAACCTGCCTCTTGAGTTCAAGCTGTCACAGTTTCTAAGCTCAGCTCTGACTAGCAGGGGTTCAGTGCTCAGATGACAATTGTCAGGCTCTTTCCTTGTAAAGCTTCCAGCCAAGAGGAGAGCTGTTGTCTGTGCTAAAGCGATGGAATAGGACATCTTAGTGTGACGCCTGCTCTTGGCACAGGTTTCTTCTGTAACCTAGATAAGGCATTTCATCTCTTCCTGGCATTTCTGAGGAGCCAAGCTGTCATGCTTTGTGGCTATTAAATCTTTCCTCCTTGTTGAGATGCTTTCTCTGTGAGGAGGAACATACAAAATCACCTGCACCCCAGCCTGAAGGGAAACACATAGGATGGATGCAATATCAATAACTGGAGAGTTGAACAGAACGCAGAGCCTTTAAGAAGTGACCCCCTCTGGCTTGTTGCAGAGGGCTGGAGAAGCCATTCATCTGTGTGGAAATGTGCTCTCAAAACATTCTGGCAATGCCTGGCCCCTTTAAATCTGCAACATCCCACTTCAAAAAACTGCACTGATGTCTTCCCCAAGCTACTATATCAAGCCCTGTAATTCTGGATAAGGGTACAGCGTGGCAGCTGACCAGTCTCCCAGGATCCTTTGTATCTGCACTGGATGCAAATGAGAGTTTATGTTTTCCTTATTCAGCCAGCCAGTCTATTAAGTCCTCATAGGAGAAAATAAACCTCTTTTAGAAAGATGAAACCAACTGGCCACATTACACTCAGAAACAGAGGCAGTCTGACCCCTCCCCCGTTGTGTTACGTAACCCTCACTGGGAAGGTTTCATCTATGTGGTGCCTTATATATTTAGGTGTTGGCTTCTTTTCTGTGCCCAGGTGATCCTCAGTGGTCTGGGGTGCAGGCTTCAAACCTGTAGCTGTCTAGCAACAGAGTGGTTCAATTCCACCTCTTGGTGGCTGTGTTTGAGGTGTGTTGTAGGTTATTATACTGTTGTCTAAGCAGGAACAAAGCAGGAAAACTCAAATTTGCCTCTGAGAGTAGTCTATGCTGCAATTGGAGAGCCACAATCAGCTCAGGGGCTGTTGAATTGCAGGTTTAGATACTCAGGCTACTGCCTGAGCTTGGGACCCTCAGGGTCCTACAGTCCAGACTATGTGGCAGTTAAATAGCTCCTTAGCTTGAGCCCAAGTCGGCTGGCTACAGGTTTTCAATTGCAGTGTAGCTGTACGCTATTGCAGGGGTTCTCAAAGTGGGGATCAGGACCCCTCAAGGGGTCATGAGGTTATTACATGGGGGGGCACAAGCTGTCAGTCTCCACCCCAAACCCCTTGCATACCAAATTAAAAATGTCACTCATTTCTGTATGAGCTGCAAGTTGTGTGTGTGTATGTGGGGGGGAATTGTTTGAAAATGAGATTTTCCCCCCCTCAATATATATATAACAATTGGAGAAAGAAATTTTGTTCAGACTTTCCAGAAATATTCACCTCTGAATACAGATCAAACAGAGAACATTTCAGTCCCCAAAAGGAATATTTCAGAACGTTGTGTATTCGAGACAAAATGGAAACTGTTTTTTGCAAATATTTCTATACTGGCAACAACCAGCATCAGCTCTAAGAGCATTTTTGGAACCCTTGATCATATGGCAATTTTTGTTCTGAACTTTATGGCTTTAAGTATCTTTAGTGACCTTTCAAATGGATTGATTTTATTTGTTTGAATGACAAGAAAATGTGTGTAAATGTTTTGTTGTATTTTAATTATTTTAGCTCTGTAAGGAATCTATATGCAAAATAATCATCGTTTGTTTAAAATAATTAATAAACAAAATATGACAGATACTTTATGCTACACCATCTCCATACTTTGAAACAATAATCTCCCAGATAGGGGGTAGTCAATTATTTTTTGTTAAGGTCCAAATTTCTTGGTCAAGGTATAGTCAAGATCCAGACCCCAGAGAAAATAATTAAAAACAATAATAACAATAATGATAATAATAAGTAAATAAAAAGATATTGGGGTCTGTTCTAAAGCATCTGACGATCTGGATTTTTGGCCTAAGGCCCTCCTATTGACTACTCCTGATTTTATAGATAGATAGATAGATAGATAGATATAATCTGTGTGAAATCACATTGACTGAGATCCTCAGGTGATGAAAACAAGTATTGCTCCTTCAAAATCAATAGATCTAAGCTAATTTATACCAGCTGAGAATATATTTTCTACCAAATATTTCTTTGTCTGATGGATATTAATTATCCACGATTCTTCTACTTTCCCTGTTTACTGCTTTTGCAGGTGCTGCTGATTTCACCATTTTCTTTCAAAAATGGAAAGATTGATCTCTCTTAAGAAACCTTAAGCATTTTATTTTTGGCACGCATATTTAAATCCTAATATGCGCACGCGCGCGCACACACACACACACATGATGTGGGTTTTGCTGCTGACATTTTTAAACTCTGCCATACATATCAGCAATTTAACCCATTGGAGGCTTTAGCAACAGAGCTCAGAATTCTTGCAAAAGAGGAGCACAGTTATAGAGACTGACAATCCATTTGTGGCAAAGGGTATGCATCTAGCAGTGTGACTCTGAATTGCAATGGGTAAGGGATATGTGAAGGGGTATTAGCTTTGGTGACCTGGCAAAATTCCGACCCAGGGGCCCTGATTCAGGAAATCATCCCTATTCAAGAAGGTCACTGAAGCTTATGCTTAAAAAGCCGGACTCTTAAGTGCTTTCTTGAACTGGGCTGCAAACATCTAACTACCTGCAGCCCTGAGTCTGAAATGGATTCTGGACCCTCCCCAAGCAGATCTTACTGGAGAGTCAGGACCTACAATTCCACCAAGTCTCTTTCACTACTTCCTGTACTCCCCGCAAAGCCTTGTCTGCATACCTTGTTAATGATAATGGGGACTCTTACCCTACCTCAATGCAGACCCAATCCTGCTCCACTGATCTCCCATTGACTACTGTGGTTCTTTATCTCACCCTTAACATGGAGTAGCAGTTTTCTACAATGAACTCAATTCTTCTCTTTCTTTCAGCAGATAATCTAGGGTAGTTTTATGGGACTCATCCTGCATCTGTGGAGTACAATTAATCCCACTGCAGCAAGAAAATGGACTCAGTAATCTAACAGACCTTTTCCATCTCTAAATTCTATAGCTAAAAAGGTGATTAATCTGGACTGTACATAGAGCACCAAATCCACCATAATTTATGAAATAGCTGGTGGACTACATAAAGGCTTGAGAAACAGGGAGAACCTGGAAGGAACCCAGAAGTTCCATAAAGAGATTTAAACAAGAACAAATACACAGGCCGGATTCTATTCCCTGCTGAGATCTGTTAAAGGGCAAGTTATGCCTCCCTGATTCTCATGCTGCACCAGCACTGGTCCCAGTCCATTAGCATAAATTAGAGCAGTTTAGGGGCAACGCTAATTTACACCAATGAGTCCCTATGGACCATACACCAGTTGTGAATGGGTGTAGTTCAGATTCGAGCATCCCTCAACCAATTATGCTACGATAGGAAAAACAGTTGGTGCAGGAGTTGATTTCAGCGCTTTATGTCAGCGGAGAGCTTCCCCAACATAGACAATTCTCAATGGGCCAGTTAGAGCCAGGTTTTGCCACTTCGTACCATTTGAGCAGTGAAAATGGCTGGAACAAAGAGAGAGAATCTGTCCTATAAACCTGTGGGTATGATTTGCCATTGTTAGATTCATACTTTACACTGCTAGAGCCAGCGCAGTAACCCTAGTATAAAACTAGTGCAAGAGAGTGAAGGATGAAGCCTTCTGTCTCTATTATATATTAATGGGAAGGAAATCAGTCTCTGACTTAATTTCCTTTCTTGTCTCAGCCACACTCTAATAGATCAAGGGATATGCAAATTAAGAGAGAATATTTTGGATATGCCTGATTTTAAAGTTGAACGTGAATAATATCTCACGCCTCTGACTTTGTGTCAGTACCATTTTTCTTGCAAAACTGTGGAAACAACTAATGTTTCTTTATGTGACAAACAGGTGGTTTTTTGTTGGTTTTTTTTTTAAGAAGGGGAAATGGAATTATGCATCACAATTATTACAATGGAGATATCAACTGCCTTGTGTTATTCAACCTGAAATTAGCCCTTTCATTGAAATACAGTAGCATTTATTTTGTGATGAAGTGACAAAGACCCAATTACTCAGAAGCATCAAGCTACTCTGTGCGGGCTTTTATTATGTAACAGGGAACGATTGGATAAGAAATTCAATCTCCTGGTTATCAGATTATTGGCCAATGCAATCTAATATAGACACTTTGGTTTTGACTTACAGCAATAGAAAAGTATTTGTCAAGTGGTTAACCTTGGTTTGCTTTTGGAAATCTCTATTTGGGAAGAGGTGAATGGGATGATTTTCTTTTATTTTAACTGCTCAGGTAAATGAAGGCTGGATGAGACAGACTAGAAACTTCAGCATGAGAAGGATGATTTAGGTAAGTCTGTCCACTGCATCTTGAGTTAATTACTCCAGACTTCTCCTGCAACACTCCAGTTGTTTTGTTCCAGACAGCCCCTGGAGCAAAGATCTACCTTTAGTGACTAAGTCAGACTGGAGTGTGGTTTCCTTCTGTTCTGATATTATGTATCAATAAAACAAAAGGGGGAACATTTTTGATACATTTGGCCACATGCCTAGGGGAATCAAATAGTTTTTCTTTACTCAGCCTCTATTCTGTGCATACATTTAGTGAGCAGCTGTGAGGGAGACGGGATCATTACTGAAGAAGACATGTAGCTGTGGGGAGGAAGAATGATGTTATGGTTAGGGCAGCTGGTGGGAGGTCGGAGATTGGTTTTCAGTCTGTTGCTCTCCTACAGTGTTCCTGCATGACTTTGAGCCAATCACTTGGGCTCAGATCCTCAAAGATATTTTAATTACTTATTCCCATGAGATGTAGGTACCTAAATACCTTTGAGGATCTGGGCCTTAGTTGTCTGTTCCTCAGTAAAGAGGGGGGATACTTTTCTATCATGTTGGAAGGCTATATTCACAGCTAGTATTCTCCATACCCGCACCTATTCCAACTACTAACTTGTTCTACACAATCTCAGCTGGCTCTCTCTTTTAAATCTCTAATTGTAAAAGTTGTGAAGAAAACCTCAGGTACATCTACTGAGGTCTGGACTACACTACAGACCTATATTGGTATAACTATGTTGCTCAGGGGTGTGAAAAATCCACACCACTGAGTGATATAGTTATACCAACATTACCCCCCATGTAGACAGTGTTATGTGGACAGGAGGCCTTCTCCCATTGGCATAGCTACCACCTCTTGGGGAAGTGGATTAACTACGCCAATGGGAGAAGCTCTCCTGTTGGCGTAGAAGCGTCTTCGCTTAAGCGCTACAGCAGTGCAGCTGCACCAGTGCACTATAGACCTGCCCTGAGTGTAACAGATGCAGAGACATTATGTGATTCTGCAGAGAGCCTGGAAAAATGGCTCTGAGAGGTGTGAACTCTCCTATTCATCTCAATGAGGGGTTCACTCAGCTGCCCAGTGATGATCATTTAAATGTCACTGCTGTTAACTATTTAATCCATCATATAAGAAGGGAGATGGAGGGTCACAGAGTTGCCCTATTTACTCCAATTGAATCTGATTTTGGTGCCACAAGTGGGTTGCGTTTGGACAGTAACACCATTATTTTCCCCCCAACCAAGAAGCCAAGTGCTTGGGAATCTTAGAGCCCTGCCTGAAAGGGAGCCACGCAGCTTCTCAATCCTATTTTGAATATCTACACAGCCTACCGGGAACAGCATCTCATTTGGGGACTCAGATGGGTGAAACTTATTTTGTGGGCAGAGCCTGGAAGCGCACCACCATGTTTCCCCCCCCCATTCTGACCCCTGGAGACATTAATGGTTTGGGAGAAGCTCAGTTGCTACATTAATAACATTGATGGGAGTCATATAAGGCAGTCAAAAGGATTTGTGTCATGGGGAGTCGGCCCCTGTGAATGAAGTGGGTCCAATGCCCCAGTGCCAGACCAGGTGCTCCCAGTTTGTTCGATTAAGAGAGTGGGGCAGCCCTTGGGGCTACAAGGGATCAGGGCACCTGGGACCCAAGGAAAGAGAGGCTTGTTGAGATGGAGGCCTGGTGACTCAGAGCTGCCAGGGTCGGAATGTCAGAGTCCCGGTGGAAGGTTGAAGGCCAGGGGAGCAGCAAGAGGGGGTTGCTGGCTGACTTCCCAGAGCCAGAGAGCCATAGCTAAGGGCTGGAGAGAGCTGAAGGCAAGGGAGCAGTGGAGGAGCTTTCCTGCTGACATCTCCATGCTGGAAAGCTGGACCCAGGGAGAAAGTGAGAGGAGCAGGGGAAGTGAGGGATGCTCCCCTGGTGAGAATGATCTCCCAACAGAATAGCAGTAGGGGTTCCCCCTGGGAACTGTGGGGTTGTACTCCAGCTGGAAGAAGAGGCTATGCTGGCAAAGGAGCAGCAGAGGACTGACAAGGAGCCCAGGTGCACAAGAAGACACTGATATGGAAGGAAAGTGCCTGTTGGGAAGAGTGGGGTTTTACACAAAAGAATTGCCTTTCTGGGTCAGACCACTAGTCCAATTGGCCCAATATCATGTCTGCAACAGTGGCCAGTAACAGATCTTCCAAGGTAGTGTACATGACAGGACAGGTTTTTTTTATTATCCAATAGCAGCTGTGGACTATATATGCCCCTTTCATCCTAGAAACCCACCAAAGATGAAAACCCACTTGAAAAAATCCATGGCTTTTATCCACTCAAAATAGCCCATTTGTGGTCAGGGGATACTAGATGTGGAAGGGATGGAGTCTGGCCACAAAGTGGCCATAGATCTATGGTGAAAGGTATCAGATACTTCCACTGATTTCAGAGAAAGGCAAGATCCTGTCAGCCACCTCTCATCTTCTTCCATACCAAATTCAGCATGAATGGCTCCGTTGCTCTGTTGCTGTTGGTTCCCTTCTGCACTTGTATTCATTTGACCCTTCCAGTGGGAATGAGAGTGAGAAGTCAGTGCTGCTACTGAAAGCAGAATCATTGTGCCAATGGTTCACATGACAATAGCATGTTTCCTTGGGGAACCTGATGGGTAGGACAGCAGTTCCCGAGATCTCTCATCAACTCCCAGTGGGCCTGATCCAGTAAACACACATCTGAGTAACTTTGCTCCCATTGATAAAGCAGCACAAAATGAGAAGTGGCCTGATTGAACTAGATCCTAGTGGGAGCAGGGTTCTGTCTCCATTCCAGTTATTTCTCCTTAAATTCAGCCTGTTTCTTAAAGGTTTCTTAAGAAAGGTGTTTCTTAAAGGTTTGGCCCTGGCTCTGAGTTGCACCTCTTAGGCATTAACCCACCATTGTGCTACACAGATACCTATCCCCTGTATAATTAGAATAGCCCCAGGAACTTGCTGCTGTAATTAATTGCCGATTCTCACAGCTGTCTATCATTCACACCAGTGTCACAGAATAGCTAGAGGACAAAGAGTTTCACCCCCTATCTCTTTCCACCCCCTTGCCCTTCCCCTGATGTGTCTTTGTGCTGAGGGGTGCATAAGACATAGGCACAAAGTAGCATAGGACTATTACACCACCCATACGCAGCCCAGGGAACCCCTGGAATGAAAGAATTCTAAGCTAGTGGGTTTCAGAGTAGCAGCCGTGTTAGTCTGTATCCGCAAAAAAACCAGGAGTACTTGTGGCACCTTAGAGACTAACACATTTGTTAGTCTCTAAGGTGCCACAAGTACTCCTGTTTTTTTCAAGCTAGTGGGATCCAGCTGCTTCATGTCCCATGAGAAACATCAAAGATGCAGAATCCAGGCTAGTTTCCTTGTACCTGGGGGATTTGGGTGCATATCTGGCCAATGCCTCAAAAGTCCGGGACACCAGCCAGCTTGCAGAAGTGATTTTACATCCTCTTTCTCAGAGTTTCAGGCAGGTCTGGCTGTTGGTGATGTGATTATAGAAAAATTGTTTTAGGACTTCCCACATCATCATGACCCCTGCAAAATGGTCAGTGTTCAGCCATTAGCAAGCTCCATGAATGGCTCCAGATGAGCTCGGCTGAGGCAGGGTTCACTGGTTTGACTTGCACACACATATCTTATCCTTTCGTTCCCCAGCTCCACACATGGGGGGCAAAGATTTTTCAGTCATTCTGCATGTCGTCACTGTGGCATATACTTATGATGTGGGACAGTCTAAAACAGTGCTATTATTAAATAAAAAGCCTGCCTAATCCCTAAAGATGATCAGGAAATGGTTTGTTTTTTTTCATATAACAATTCAAAGAAAACAATCTGGTTGGTTTTGTTTGCTTTTTAAAACAATCAGTTTGAAAATGAAAAACTGACAATTTGTTTGGTTTTTGCTAATAAAACCCTGACAGGTTTCATCTTAATGGAGTGAGATTGTCACTTTGGGGATTTTTGTTTTTGGCAAAAAAAGCAGAAATTGTATCATAGAAATTTCCAAATGATTAAAAAGGATTTTTTCATCCTCCCCTCACCCACCCCCCAAAACTCCCAAACAAATAAAGTGAGAAAAAAATGTAACCGGGACCACTAACCACATCTCCAAACAGGCAAACATTATGTACAAACTGCTTAAGATAATCCATTAAGTCCAATGGAACAACACATATTAAGTCCAAGTACCATGCAGCTGGAAAACAGCCTAGATGGCTAGGAAGTCAAGTGGTTTAATCATGAGCAGAATGTAATTGCAGGGGACAAAACAAGCAGAATTGAGTGATCTTTTCTGCAAATTTCAGGGAGTTTGGGACGTGTTGCAAACATTTCACCCAGTGCCTGGGTTGAGGAGGTGTTAATAACTCCACTCAAGCCCGAGCAATCTTTCCTGCAAGACATGCCTGTATTGCCACAGAAGTGGAGGGTGCAGAATATGTCTGAGTGGTGTGGTAGGATAAACCCTCCTTTTGGTGCAACCAGGCCCCTTCTGTAGGCTGACAGCGGGGCTGGATTAGGGAATTCAAGCACAACACGAGACCCGCTCCCCAGTGTCTTTACCCTCAATTTCTGCTTCCATGGCCCATCTTCAAAGTGAATTGCAGTGAATGCTTAGTCCAAGGATGCCATTGTTCAGGGAAGAAAATATTCAGAAACGAGCTTAACATAGTTATGGGTTAAAGTAAAGCCAAGGATGGGGAGATCACAGCTGTTTTCCTGTGGCCAGAGAGGAGGAGAAGGGGAAGGGAAATATGCACTATGTGCACTGTCAGTTACTCTGAAGTCCACTTTGAAGCACCTCATTGATGGATTGGCATCCCTGGAAGGAAGAAGATCATCAGGGTGTGTCATTCCCTGGAGCCCAGAAATCGAACTGAGCTCTGGGCTCCCACAGAGCTGCTCATGCGAAGATTTTAGTAACCTGTTATCATGAATGATGGCATCTTAAATTAGCGAGCGTATGAAGAGAAGTAAAAATAGAGAGATCTTTGCAAGCTTTCCCAGCAGCTGGCGTATTTGCACTATTAATATGTACGTGAGCTGATTTGAAAAGACAGATGAGTCTCAGATAGGGTCAAAGACGATGGCACTTAAAGGAGGGAGATGGAAATGGCCTTTGCTCAATGGTTTATGGCAAAAAGCTGTTTTCATGAGGCGTTCTCTTTCTAAATTAATGGAATGTAGTGTCTGTTAAAGGTGCTGGCTTTATAACCCTGCTCACTCAATTCCTCTGTTTCACCACAAAACAGGTACCTTGGCCCTAATTCTGTGCCCTGGCCAGGCTGAGTTCGGCTCAGCCCAGAAGGAAGGACAGGGGAAGACAGAGGTAGCTTTGATACATCTGCATCTCTGGAGAGGACTCAACATAGGCTACAGCAGCCTGGGGCTGGTCTGATCTTCATTCTGCTGCTACAGCTCCTTATGACCAGCAAACAGTATCACCCGTCTGCATTTATCCTACAGTGGAATTCCCTAGGGACCATTGTGGCCCCTTTGTGCTTCAGGGGTGACATGAAGGGGGCTCCTTGGATCTGGGCCTGATGGAGTAAGTAGAGGCCAGTTGCCTGGCACAGCCACAGATGGTGATTAGGGGATGGGTGGAGTTTTATTTCTGACCCCTGGTGGACCAGCTAACACAGCCGAGCCATTCGGAGCCATGCTGCTGGTGTGGGCCTTCCAGCTCTGAGTCACCAGGCGGGCTACTGTGGCTTACATACCGTCCCTTCCTCGAGGTTCTGCCTAATGCCACAATCTAACCCAGCATCTGAATTTGCAACTAGACTTCCTCAGACTTTGGAGATTTGGGATTTAGATTGCTGTTCTGGGCCATCTCTGGACAGAGGTACCTGATTGATATTGGGGTGGAGGAAGGGGAAATCTAGGGCAAACGAGGTAAAAAGAATGTAGACGACAAAAATGAGAATCTGAGCAAAGCAAGAAATGGGGAAAGAAGGGACTCGTTCAGATACACCCAGATATCAGGCAAGACAGATGATAAAGAAAGAGGGCTGAATTGAACAACATGCATTTATGAAACCTTATGAGGTGAGGGACCTACTTACCTTGAGGTCAATTTTCAAAAGAGCTCAGCATCGAACTCAGTGGGAGTTGCTGGTTATCAGACTTTTTTTGAAAACATGGTCTCTTCAGTAAGATGCCGATGGAGAAGCTGAGCGCAGCTGAAAATGTACCCCTTCATTTCTGTGGACTTGCACCACACAATGGATAAATTATGATTTCTAATTTCTCACATGTTCACTTGGATTGTTTCTCTGCCGTGTATACCTCAGATTCCCGTGGTGTTTGTGATTGGCACACTAGGGACTTCTCGAGATAAAAGCATGCACCATTGTAGGTGGAACTAAAGAATCAAGGCTCTGAAGCTGAAGGCTGCGAGCACTCACATCCTCTGTGGATGAGACCAGAGGGGAACCTGTAACATTTACTACCAGTGAGTTACCACTACTCCAAAAACCTACATAGCAAATGAATATTTATGTTAATATTTTAAAGCCTGTGTCAGCCATTCATTGTCACTAACTCAAACCACTCTGCATAAGCATCAGAGCAGAAGACTTGTACTAAATACCATCCAACATATACTGATCAAAGATATCCACTAGCAACCAGAGACAAAAGGGAAACACCGTTTATAGAGTAAAAATCAAAATGTACAACCGTGATGAGCTATATAATTTAGGTGTGTGATACACTCGTCTCAGTGAAATTCACCATT
>NC_048302.1:83650-120344 GCF_013100865.1 Trachemys scripta elegans
GGGGGGGGGGGAAGGGAAGCGGCGCCTGGGATGCAGGGAGGGAGATGGGGTCCTGCTGCCGCTGCCGTGCTGAGTCTTCCCTTCCCCCCTCCGCCCCGCCCCTCCTCACACACTCCGGGAGCCCCTCTAGCCACCGCCACAGCCCGGGCTGCAGCGGCCGCGAGAGGGGCTCCCGGAGCGTGTGAGGAGCGCGGAGGGAGGGAAGTGGGGTCCCCTGGAGCCAAGCCTGGGCTGCGGCGGCGGCGAGAGGGGCTCCCGGAGGGTGTGAAGAGGTGAGCGGCCGGCTGGGCTCATCGGTGCTGAGCAGGTAGCCCCATAGCCGGAGATCCTCGCCTTCCCACCTGCCGGGGCTGGGCCAGGGCGCGGTGAGGCTGAAGAGCAGCAGGTACGGGGGGCTCTCCAGGTCCTCGGCTGCCAGCATGTCAGGGGTGAGGGCGGTGAGCATGAACTGATCCACCTTGGCCACCAGCAGTCAGAACAGGGATAAGAAGAGGCGGGAGGGTGGACACCAAGATCCAGGGGGTGCCCCAAATTTTCAGGTGCCCTACGCAGCCATGTATGCTGCGTATGCCGAAGGACGGCCCTGCCCAGGGTAGCGTCACAGCAGCAGCTACCTGTGCAGCAGGCCAGGTGGCATTTCTAGTCCACGCCTATAGTAAAGGGAGCTAGTGTGTAAGAACTTGGTGAGCCTTCCTAGGAGCCCCTGTCCAGAGTCAGTGCCTCCATCCCAGCCCTGGCCATGGGGCTCTGGACCAGCCGCTGCCCCTGTCCCTGTCCCAGCCCTGGCTGCAGGGCTCTGAACTGGACCAGTGTCCCCATCCCTACCCATGGGGCTTCTGGACCCAGCCGGTGCCCTGTCCCCAGCACTGGCCGCAGGGCTCTGAACCTGGCCGGTGCCCTGGTGTGACACCCTGGCACCCCCTTATTCACCACTGTTCTATAATGATGTAAGCAGAGTCAGGATGAGCTCTACCCTGACATCTGGTGGTGAATTATGGGGAGTGTGGAAAAGAACTCCAGGGGCTGATCTTGTTTGCATAGGCACACCCACTCGCCTGGCAGGAAACAACAGCAACTCAAAGTGGTTACTTTGGCTGGTGTGGGATCCCCAGTTTCTCTGTTATTGGGGCAGGAAGAATAAAGTTTTGTTACCCTGATTCTGTGAATCAAGGCCAGTGGAACTGGTGTATGACAGAAGGACTGAGTGGGTCATTCACCATTACCTAAGTAGCATTTGCTTGTCAAGGGGCATGGGTTACAAAACCCAGTGAATTGAGAGAGGATGGGGACAGGTATTTGTACCTGATGGTATGGCCCCTGCCCTGAGGGGGTTGAAACACCAATTGTACTACCTCTTCTCTCTCCCCACTGTTGAATGTCAGAGCTAACTTTGATTCCCTTAGGAGTCTAGTTACAGACTGCTGAGCTGAGTTCACTTTGGGCCAATGGTGCACTAGCACTGGGGCTCCCCTACTATGAGCTGAAATCACTAAGAGCTGAAATCACAAAAGAGCTAAAGCTATTTAAGAGCTGAGATCACTGAGGCTGTGTTAACTAGTGGGGGAGCCTGAAGCTATATTGCTAAGCTAACTTAGCTTAGCGGGGGTGAGCGGCTCACAGGTCGGTGAGCGGAGCGGCTGGAGGAGCAGCTAGCAGAGCAGAGCCTGGTGGGAGCGGCCCAAGGGACGGCTGGAGCGGAGTGGAGCGGAGCGGAGCGGAGCGGCGCGGCTCACAGGTCGGTGAGCGGAGCGGCGCGGCTCACAGGTCGGTGAGCGGAGCGGCTCACAGGTCGGTGAGCGGAGCGGAGCAGCTGCCAGAGCGGTTCGTGGGACGGCAGGAGTGGGACTGCGGGTGAAGCAGCCGGTTGGCCTCGGATCACGTAAGGTGCCCCTTAACAACCTGCTCACCCCCCCCCCCTTTGAACTCTGGGGCTGCACTGATCATGGACAGAGACTTTGGGGGGTTGTTGGACTTTGGGACTTTTGTGATTCTTGGGTTGCTGGACCCAAGAGACTTTGGGGATTGGTGGACTTTTGGGACTTTGGTGATTCTTGGGTCGCTGGTTTCAAGAACCAACGGGAGAGGACACGGCCCAATTTGCTGGGGTGGGTCTTCGCTCATGGTTTGGTCTAAGAACTCTAGTTGTGGTGTTTTTCCAATTTAATGCTGATGTTGTTTACCTCATGTTATTAAACATTTTCTGTTACACTCAGACTCCGTGCTTGCGAGAGGGGAAGTATTGCCTCTTAGAGGTGCCCAGGGGGTGGTATGTAATTGTCCCAGGTCACTGGGTGGGGGCTCGAGCCGGTTTTGCATTGTGTTATTGAAATGGAACCCCTAGATACAGAACCCGGCCCTTGTTGCTGCCAACTTAGATGGGCAGAAGGGTTACAATTAGGATATGTTTTGCACAAAGTATGCCTTGTGAGGTATCATTCTAAAGGTCTTGATCTCTAGACACTAATATCTCGTTGGATTGTATGTGCTATCATCGTATATGAAGTTTGCTATGTATGTGTTACTGAAACACGTTTTGAGGTTGAAAACACGCACAAGCAGCCTTTCAGGTACAACAGTAACAAGGCCAAACAATGTTAATGGCTTATTGAGGAAATGCACACATGCACAAGAATTACTCCAGGATCTGTGTACAATAGAACCTCTCAGAGATAGCACTACAAAATGGGAACTCTTTGACCAAGGTCACAGCAAAAGAGCTGTCCAGCAAGTGGAGAGAAGAAATAAAAGGAGGAAAATGAAATCATGGGGAGCACTCATTCTCCCTACAACACCACACCTGGAAACATCTAATGAATAAAGACTGAACTGGGGGAAGTGATGGTCCCAGGCTAAAGGGATTTCTAGTAGGGCTGTCGATTAATTGCAGCTAACTCACATGATTAACTAAAAAAAAGTAATCACGATTAATCGCACTCTTAAACGATAGAATATCAATTGAAATGTATTACATATTTTTGGATGGTTTTCTACATTTTCAAATATATTGATTTCAATTACAACACAGAATACAAAATGTACAGTTCTCACTTTATATTATTATTTTTATTAGAAATATTTGCACTGTAAAAATGATAAACAAAAGAAGTAGTATTTTTCAGTTCACCTCATATAAATACTGTAGTGCAATTTCTGTCCTGAAATTGCAGCTTACAAATGTAGATTTTTTTGGTTACATAACTGCACTCAAGAACAAAACAATGTAAAACTTTAGAGCCTACAAGTCCCTCAGTCCTACTTGTTCAGCCAATCACTAACACAAACATGCTTGCTTACATTTATGGGAGATACTGCTGTCTGCCACTTATTTAAAATGTCTCCAGAAAGTGAGAACAGGCATTTGCATGGCACTTTTGTAGCCG
Source organism: Trachemys scripta elegans (assembly GCF_013100865.1). Lineage (NCBI taxonomy): Eukaryota > Metazoa > Chordata > Testudines > Emydidae > Trachemys > Trachemys scripta. The sequence goes on from NC_048302.1 coordinate 87,031, forward strand.
GCATTGCAAGGTATTTACGTGCCAGGTACGCTAAACATTCGTATGCCCCTTCATGCTTCGGCCACCATTCCAGAGGACATGCTTCCATGCTGACAACGCTGGTTAAAAAAATAATGTGTTAATTACATTTGTGACTGAACTCCTTGGGGGAGAATTGTATATCCTCTGCTCTGTTTTACCCACATTCTGCCATATATTTAATGTTACCGCAGTCTCAGATGATGACCCAGAACATGTTGTTGTTCGTTTTAAGAACACTTTCACTGCAGATTTCACAAAACGCAGAGAAGGTACCAATGTGAGATTTCTAAAAATAGTTATAGCACTTGACCCAAGATTTAAGAATCTGAAGTGCCATCCAAAATCTGAAAGGGATGAGGTGTGGAGCATGCTTTCAGAAATCTTAAAAGAGCAACATTGAGATGCAGAAACTACAGAACCCAAACCACCAAATAAGAAAATCAACCCTCTGCTGGTGGCATCTGACTCAGATGATGAAAATGAACTAGCGTCAGTTCTCTCTGCTTTGGATCGTTATCAAGCAGAACCCATCATCAGCATGGATGCATGTCCTCTAGCATGAAGGGACATATGAATCTTTAGTGCATCTAGCATGTAAATATCTTGCGACGCCGGCTACAACAGTGCCATGTGAATGCCTGTTCTCACTTTCAGGTGATATTGTAAACAAGAATCAGGCAGCGTTATCTCCTGCAAATTGTAATCAAACTTGTTTGTCTGAGCAATTGGCTGAAGTAGGACTGAGTGGACTTGTAGGCTCTAAAGTTTTACATTGTTTTATTTTTGAATGCAGTTTTTTTGTACATAATTCTATATTTGTAAGTTCAACTTTCATGATAAAAAGCAACAGAGGGTCCTGTGGCACCTTTAAGACTAACAGAAGTATTGGGAGCATAAGCTTTCATGGGTAAGAACTTACTTCCATGATAAAAAGATTGCACTACAGTATTTGTATTAGGTGAATTGAAAAATACTATTTCTTTTTACAGTGCAAACACTTGTAATCAAAAATAAATATAAAGTAAGCACTGTATACTTTGTATTCTGTGTTGTAATTGAAATCAATATATTTGAAAATGTAGAAAACATCCAAAAATATTTAAATAAATGGTATTCTATTATTCTTTAACAGTGCAATTAATGAAGATTAATTTTTTTTAATCGCTTGACAGCCCTAATTTCTAACCCGTGTATGAAAACCTGGGAAAACCGAAACTGCAAAGCAAAGGCAGCTTGTGCCTTAAGAATCTTCCAGCCTTTTTATCACTCAGGGTGAGAATTTGCTAATTCATATCCAATCTATTTAGGATATTAAGCTTAGTTTGCGTTTTTTGTTTATTTGCTAGGTGATCTGCTTTGATCTGTTTGCTATCACTTATAATCACTTAAAATCTGTTTCTTGTAGTTAATAAACTTGTTTTTGTTTTAACCTAAACCAGTGGGCTTTGACTGGAGTACTAGGGGAAAATCTCTGCTTGGTTACCACAAATGTGCATTGTTTTCTTCACAGCGAGGGAGAGGCTGACTGGGTATTAAACCCATATACTGGCCAGATTTGACCAGGGCAGGACAGTACAGCTCTGGGGTCTCAGGCTAGGAAGCTGGTGATTAGGAAGCTGCATGTAACTGCAGCTGGGTGTGTCCCTACCTGTATGTATGCTGGTGAAAGTGCAGGCTGGAGGGCTTTGCAGCTTCTCACAGCAGCACAGTGTGAGAGGGAGCCCAGGTTGGTGAGTAGGGGGGCTCAGTGATACCCCAGTTCCAGGTGGCACCTTGGGGGGATCCCATCACACCTGGCCCCAGCCCTGGCCGTGGGGCTCTGCACCCAGCCGGTGCCCCTGGCCCCAGCCCTGGCCGCGGGGCTCTGAACCCAGCCGGTGCCCCTGGCCCCAGCCCTGGCCCCGGGGCTCTGCACCCAGCCGGTGCTCCTGGCCCCAGCCCTGGCCGCAGGGCTCTGCACCCAGCCGGTGCCCCTGGCCCTAGCCCTGGCCACCGGGCTCTGAACCCAGCCGGTGCCCCTGGCCCCAGCCCTAGCCGCGGAGCGCTGCACCCAGCCGGTGCCCCTGGCCCCAGCCCTGGCCCCGGGGCTCTGCACCCAGCCGGTGCCCCTGGCCCCAGCCCTGGCCGCGGGGCGCTGCACCCAGCCGGTGCTCCTGGCCCCAGCCCTGGCCCCGGGGCTCTGCACCCAGCCGGTGCTCCTGGCCCCAGCCCTGGCCCCGGGGCGCTGCACCCAGCCGGTGTCACTGGCCCCAGCCCTAGCCGCGGGGCGCTGCACCCAGCCGGTGCCCCTGGCCCCAGCCCTGGCCGCGGGGCGCTGCACGCTGGTTTCTAGCAGCAGGGGGCGCTGCAGCGCGCGGCGGCCGGAGTCGGGCTGCCCTCGCACCACACACCTACAGCGGCGCGCGCCGCCCCATTGCCGTGGCTCGGAGCGCGGCGCGAGCCCCGGCGGTTGCCGTGGCGACGGGGACAAACAGCGGCGCCAGGCGGAGCGCGCGGCGGCTGCTGGCAGGGCACGCGCCGGGACACAGGCGCGCGGCGCTCAGCATGGCGGGCTGGCAGCCAGGTGGGTACCGGGACCTGCTGGGGAGCGGCCCCTTCCTGCCGGCCGCGCTGCTGCTCGGTGTGCGGCTGTACGGAGCGCGACAGCGCCTGGCCATGCCGAGCCTGACCCCCTCCCCGGGGCTGGGCTGGGCCCCGGAGCGTGCCGAGCTCTAGGGCAGCGCGCTGCACCCCCCCAGAGCCCTGCGTTCATAAGTAGCGCTGCCAAGAGATTAAAACAATGAATGGCAATTAATCCGGCTGTTCACTTTAAATTAATTTTTGATTACAGATGTTTGCACTGTAAGAAGACAAAAGAAATAGTATTTTTCAGTTCACCTAATACAGATACTGTAGTGCAATCTCTTTATCGTGAGAGTTGAACATACAAATATAGAATTAGCTACAAAAATATGTCATTCAAAAATAAAACCGTGTCAAATTTGAGAGCTTGCAAGCAGGGGCGGCTCCAGGCACCAGCACAGCAAGCGCGTGCCTGGGGTGGAAAGCTGTGGGGGGCGGTGTGCCGGTTGCCGTGAGGGTGGCCATCAGGCAGCCTTTGACGGCATGCCTGTGGGAGGTCCGCCGGTCCTGCGGCTTTGGTGGCAGGTACGCCAAAGGCACGGGACCGGCAGATCACCCGCAGAAACGCCACCGAATCCACGTGACCACGGACCGCCCGCAGGCATGCTGCCGAAGGCCACCTGACTGCCATGCTTGGGGTGGCAAAAAACATAGAGCCGCCCCTGCTTGCAAGTCCACTAAGCCCGGAGAATTGTTCTTAGCTATTGCTGTTAAGATGTGTATGATTCTTTCCATGGGGGCCTAGCTTACCATGTCTGTGCTCCCCTTTTGGATTTCCATGTTTGTAGTGCTAGTCTTTCAGCAATTATTAATGCACTGCTTAGCCAAAGTTTTTCACTTTATTCAGCTCCCAATTAATATCCATTAGGTTTTAAATTACCTGTTTAGCTTGTAACAAATTTTATTTCATTGGAAAAAATTAACTCTGCCATTCACTTCTGCCTAAAACCTACTGGTGTAGGAGCCTTTCCAAAGCCTATGGGTTAAGTTGGCACCTACTGAATCATGGCACCAACCTTTGTCTGACTTAGTGGCACCTGTTTCGATCAGTTGGATAGGGGTCCAATGCATCCTCCATATGATTTTTTGCTGTATTAATCTTAAATGGCGGTCTAAGGAACAATTCGGAGCACTGGCTAAAATTTGTTTCAGTTGGTTTCAATCCTAGTTCCTCCTCCCATTTCTTTTTGGGGGATTCATGTTTATTTCAAATTTTCTGGCCCAGTGTGCATATAGCGTTGCCATAGATTTTGGTAATCTGGGTAATATTTGGAGGAATGAAAGCAGTTCAGGTGAGTCAGGTTAGCTCAGGCATGGGACCAAACAGATGGGAAAGGACATGTCTAACTTGGGAATATTGCCACTCCTTCTTAGGCTCTAGATTGGACCTCAATTTTAATATTGTAAAAGGGTGGAATATGTCATGCTAACTAAATTGGCTGATAGTCAAAATTCCTTTCCTAAGCCAATCTGGCCAAATGATGGGGTTGCCTGCTTGTTACAGGGTGCACTCGCCACTGGTGGAGCTTTCTCCTGGTTGACCTGGGGATTTTCTCTGGCTCGGTGGTGTGCCCTCCTCCGGCAGTGTCTGTACTAGTCCTGTCTCACCCTGCAGCCCCCCTCGCTCCAGGAGCCTCTTCTTCGTCACTAGTCCCTCTGGCCAGGTCACTATGTGGTTTCCCCTTCTGGGGGTTACCCAAAATCCTTCCACGCAAACAGTGTCAGGCAGTCTTTTCTGGCCAGGCACGGATGGTACCACTTCCTCAGTGGCCAGTAGGGGAACCTGAGCCCACCTACTACTCCAGGTTCCACTCCAGGGATCCTACACCTGTGGCCTGCTTTCCCACAGCCCTTGTTGCTCCTTCCCTGGACTCCCTCCTACAAATCCTTTGTCTAGGTGTACTAGCCCCAAACCCTCCTCTCTCTTATTATGGAGTGACTAGCCTTTCCTTTTCTGCTGCCAATTTCCTGCCTTTATAGCCCCAACCCAGCTCAGACTTCCTCATTCAATCAGGGGATTACTTGGCCACCTGATTCCTCTCAGCCCTCCCTCTTGGGTTAATTGGACCCCTTCTTAGTCTTCATTAACCCTTTGGGGGCAAGTGTGGAGTGAACACCTGTCACTGCTATACAGAATTTTGAGTTACCCCCAGGGAGAGGCCTTGCTATGTAGAATGGGATGATTTTTAAAGTTAGTGGACACAGTACTTCAAATATTTCTGGCTGCCACAATAGTTGATAATTACTCTTTAGGAATCGCTAGTAATCCGAGTGCAGTGCATTGGAAAGGGGGTAAAGGAACAACCAATTCTGCTTCCAGCTGGAGCCAATCTGGGGCTCCATGGCACCAGGGAATGAGACACTGTGCTGCTTGGCTAAGCATTATTGCTGGATGTAAAGTATAGAGTTGGGAAATCTAAATCCACCTGTTCTGCCAGGGAGCTGTAACCTGTGTATGGAGATTCTGAGTTTGTTACCCGCACCCCACAAGAAGGACCTGAACCTGGTGTCGAGTTTGGTAAAATAAAAGGGAGGAATATGACTAGGGAGGGAATTCAGAATAATAAGGATTCTGGGAGGGGCATTCATTGTAAAATATTTATTGCTCCCCAAAGGCAGATAGGTAGTACCTACCACCTATGGAAATGGTTTGCTAACTGCATGATTAATGGGGCTAGGCTAACTTGAACTATGTTTTTAATTTCCCTAGGGAGCAGGATGCCAAGATATCCATGAGGCTGGTCTGTTGTGAGCTAAATGTCCCCATAGGAGCCACTTCCAATTAAATCTAATGAAATCTTCATTGCTTCTGATTTATCCCAATTTGTAGCCAGAGAATTTGCCAATGTTATATATTGTTTGTAGGAGATTTGGAATAGACTGATCTGGATTTGTAATAACTAGGAGAATGTGGTCTGCATCTAGAAGGATTTTTGTCTATTGACTCCCTGATTGGATCCTTTGGTGTTCCCTAATTAGTATTGCAAGTGGTTCTAATGCCAAATTGAATAGGATGGGGAGAGGAGAAATCACTGTCTAGTTCCCTGAAATAGAGCAAAGGAGAGGGTTAGAATAGAACAGTGTTATCCATGAAATAAAGGATTTCCCCAAACCAAATTTATCCAGGGTAAGAAACAGATCTTGCCAGTTCACTCTGTCAAAGGCTGTCTCTGAACTGAGTGAAATGAGTGCATGGGAATTTCTAGAAAGTTGGTGGAATTGCCATAATAATAATAAGTGGATGTGTGTTATCTGAGCCAGGCCTTTTTAAAATAAATCCTTCCTGAGTGAGGTGAAGCATTTCACTTATTACTTTTTCAAGTCTCTTAGCCAAATTTTTTAAAGTATTTTTAGATCAGCATTGATTAAAGAGATGGGTCTATAATTGTTACACTTTTGCACATCTTTACCCTGTTTAAGTAGTACGGTAATTAGAGTTTCCCTCAGAATAGGAGGTACCTTTCTTGAAGGCTTCTTTGTAAATGTATAACAGCATCGGGGCCAGAATGTCTCTGAGCTTTTGATAGAATTCTATTGGTAGGTCATCAGGGCCAGGTGTCTTGCCCAGACTGTTTTCCTCCGTGGCCAGCCTGATCTGCTGCTCATCTGAGATTTGTGGGAGGATAAGAGTTTTGATGAAATTATTCAGTTCTTCTGGGTCATTATTGTAAAGAGCCTGGTCGAAATTCAAAATTTGATCACTGATCTCTTTTTGATTAGTAATAACCTGTCCTTGTTCTGATTTGAGTGCTACTAGTCGGGACCTTTGACCTCTCACTTTTAATCAGCATGCGAGAATTTTCCCTGCGCTCTCTCTCCTGACTCCCAGTACATTTGAGTCTAAAAAGAGCAAATTCAGCTAGTGCTGAAGTCAGTCTAATTTAATTCATACTGAAGAGTGATTGATTTTTTAAAAAGCAACAGAGTCTCCTGTGGCACCTTTAAGACTAACAGATGTATTGGAGCATAAGCTTTCGTGGGTGAATACCCACTTTGTCGGATGCATGGCACAGGAGGTGCTACAGGATTCTCTGTTGCTTTTTACAGATCCAGACTAACACGGCTACACCTCTGATACTTGATTTTTTAAAGATTTTCTTGGGAGGTATGTGACAGAGGGCAGCGGCTAAGTGAGCCAGCCCTCTGATCACATAGGCACTAATTAGGCCCCCTGGAGAAGGCTGATTGGGGAAATATACAGCTAATTAGCTGATCAGTCTGGGGGCTGAGAACCAACTAGCATCAGCTGAGGCGGGCTGTAAAAGAAGACCCAGGAAGGAAGTGAGGGGAGAGGATCCAGTGTGCTCTGTAATCCCAAGGGAGGGAGAGCTCTGTTTCTATCTGGCCCTGTGGGAAAGAGCAGGAAACCACTTGGCTGCACAAGGCTGTGTTGGGGGCAGGAATATAAATAAATAGTGTGGAGATGCTGCTCTCTGGAGAGTCAGAGATTTCTGGGCATCAGATGGTAGGGATGGCGCCTGCCCCTTTATGATTTTGGGGGCTTGTCCAGGAGCTTGACTGCCCCAGTCGTGCTGTTTGAGAGACACACGGAGGAAACCACTGTGAGGATTCAGCATCTAGATGACGGAGCAGACTCAGCAGTGGTTGGTGGAGCAGCAGGAGCTGCAACAGACCTTGCAGGCCTTCCAACAGTGACCAGTCCCACCACTAGCGAAACCATCCCTGCTGGCCTGGCGAGCAGAGCAACAGAAGAGCCTGCAGGAATTTATCAGGGGCAAGCACAAATGTAGCAGCCATTGTGTTGAAGACTGGTGAGTCCTGCCGCTGCAGGAAATGTTAACCAGAGCCCAGGGGTCAGACTGTGTAAAATGGGGCCTGCAGATGACCCTGATACATTCTGGTGACATTTGAGAGGGTAGCAATGGAAGCTGGCTGGGACAGAGGGTTGTGGGTCCTTCGGTTAGCACCCTATTTAACAGGGGAGGCTCAAGTGGCCTGTATGGCCTTGAGTGACGAACAGGCCGGGAACTAGGATAGTGTTAAGGCAGCCACATTAGACTGAATGGGCTTGTTTATGGAGAAGTACTGACAGAAGTTTGGGGCTGCAAGGTGGGCTGGAGATATACGGCCCAGGGCACACTCCCAAAGGTTAATGGATTGGGCTACCGTTGGCTAAAGCCAGACATGCAGAGTGTGGGCAAAGTTATGGATAGCATTGGAGCAGTTTCTACGAGGCCTCTGTGAGAATGCCCATGTCAGGGTTCGGCGGTGCCACCAGTGGTGAGCTGGAGCCGGTTTGCACCGGTTCGCAAGAGCTGGTTGTTAAATTTAGAAGCCGGTGTAGAACTGGTTCCTAAAGGGGCGGGCGGGTGAGCAAACTCCGGTCCGCGGGCCACATCCGGCCCGTGGGACCGTCCTGCCTGGCCCGCCTGAGCTCCCAGCTGGGGAGGCTCCCCCGGCCCCTCCCCTGCTCCCCCCCACACACAGGTGCTTAGGTCAAATATTTCTTTATTTGGTTCCTGAAGAGTGACCTTGCTTGGGCCTGAAGGGGATGCTTGTGTTCATTTTGGATAAATGTGGTTTGCAGGGTGCTTATGCATAGGGAAGCCTGCTGTGGCTCGCCACCCTAGGAACATTCTAGAGAAGGCCAAGGGGAGGGGGGTGAACTCAACATGTGGAGTGAAGAACTATGAGCATGTGATGAACAATTCCATATATGGAAAGGTTACCTTTGATTGGTTAGAGGTTTGTGTTACGTAACTTGTTATGGAAGTGTCATGTGCTATAAAATAGCAATGGGAGGGGCTCCTTGCTGGAGGGACTCTGCCTGATTTTTGTAGCAGGGGCTCTCCCTTTGTGCACATTGAATAAAGCCTTGTTGAATTGAATCAAATCGCATTGAATTGAATCGCATCGAATTGCATCGCATCGCAGTCCCTTGATTCTGCCCAGCATCTGACTCATTGGGAACCACAAAATCCCAACAGGCATCTGAGTGTTGAAGACAGGAACACTTCTATAAGTTGCAGAGTAACAGCCGTGTTAGTCTGTATCCGCAAAAAGAAGAACAGGAGTACTTGTGGCACCTTAGAGACTAACAAATTTATTAGAGCATAAGCTTTCGTGGACTACAGCCCACGTGCCACAAGTACTCCTGTTCTTCTTTCTATAAGTTGCTTTCAGTTAAGTCTGCAGCTTTGGGGCATGTGGTTCAGACCCTGGGTCTGTGGTGGAGCAGACTGGTGTGTCTGGCTCAGCAAGACAGGGTGCTGGAGTCCCAAGCTGGCAGGGAAAGCAGGGGCAGAAGTAGTCTTGGCACATCAGTTGGCAGCCCCAAGGGGGTTTCTGTGATCCAACCCGTCACAAACACATTCTCAGTAAGTTGGTGAATCATAACCAGCAATAATAATTATTCTTGGACAGGATTTTAGGAGATCAGATTTTTTTTTTTTTTTTTTTTGCAGCTGGGGAATTGAAAAGATTCATCAAATTGAAATCTTCATTACATTGTTTAGATCTGGTATCTCTGATAAGTGTACTCTTAAGGCAAATAAATCAAATAGTTTCAGATGTACTATAAACCCAGAATCTAGGAAATTCGATGGAGATAAAACAAAGTAAAATAATCAGGCAGGAAGGGGAGGACTTTTAAAAAAAAAAAAAAAAAAGGGGGGGGGGGGGAGGGGGAAANAAGTGTACTCTTAAGGCAAATAAATCAAATAGTTTCAGATGTACTATAAACCCAGAATCTAGGAAATTCGATGGAGATAAAACAAAGTAAAATAATCAGGCAGGAAGGGGAGGACTTTTAAAAAAAAAAAAAAAAAAGTGCGGCGGGGCAGGAGAGAAGGGGCGAGAGACATTACCAGGAGGGAGAGTATCTCAGACATGTGATCTCCTCCCTCTCCCCCCCCCCCCCCCCCCGAGTCCTTGCTAATCCACGGGAGTAAAGAGTCCCCGGGCCTGGTGAGGAGATTTGCGTGGAGTCAGGATCTTGGAGGTGGATGTGCTCCCAGTTCACTGCAGCCATGAGGGGTGGGTGTGGGAGTCCCCCTAGTGACTCCCAGAAGTAATAATTTCTTGATATTTTTATTGACATTTTTTACATTTGTTTTCATTTTGTTACATTTTATTTTCTGATGTCAGTAAATTAACTGGTTGTAACGGGGTCGGCACCCGTCTCTCGCAAGCGCCCCCTTTGCAGCATATCAGCCAGAAAATCACAATTTTTTTTTTTCACAGGGCTGCACCCCCCTTTTATGGATGGCCCCCTTTAGTTGGTTGGATGTGAGCCTGCTTGGATTTTAGTTCTTTTAACAGGGTGGCACCCACCTCGCATAAACACCCCAGGCCGTTGGTTCTCTCAGCAGGTCTTCAGTGACTCAGCCCTCACGCCAAGCTGCATACGCTGTTCCCCCTTCTGGGGTACACAGTCCTGAGTTCTTATCACAGCCCTGGTATTGGGCCATAGCTCTTATGCTTCTTCCCAGAGGCATTGCCTTCTTCAGACACCTAGGCAGGGTCCATCTCAATACCCTCAGCTGGTGTCCTTTTCAGCAGCCCTCCCTGGGGTCAGTTTGCAACCAGACCAGCAGGGCTCATCTCGGTACCCTCATCTGGTCTGGCCAGGTTATGTGCTCAGCCTGCCTGCACTGACCTTTCGATGATCCTGCTGCTCGTCCCGCTAACCAGGTACCCGGTCTTCGGCAGCCTTCCCTAGGCTCAGTTCTGTCTGGTGAGCTGTCTGCGGTCCTGCTGTTTATCTAGCCAGCCAGGTACACAGTCCTCCCTCCTCAAGCTCCACACAGCAAAAGAAGGCTGCTTGCTTTTTATCTGATTTCAGAGTAGCAGCCGTGTTAGTCTGTATCCGCAAAAAGAACAGGAGTACTTGTGGCACCTTAGAGACTAACACATTTATTAGAGCATAAGCTTTCGTGGACTACAGCCCACTTCTTCGGATGCTTTTTATCTGGCCCTTTTGGCCCTTTATTGGTCGCTTCAGCAGCCTCTCTGATTGGTCACTCCTCTGCAGCCATTCTAGGCTGCCTGACTTCTCGCTGCTCTATTCTGGGGCGGAGTGACGCAGGGCCTCCAGCTGGGGGGCTTCCAGACATAGTCCATCCTGCCACAATGGTATCCACAGATTGTGCATGTGCCACTTTAATAATACATGTCTCTAGGGCAGTCAACTTCTCTGCAACAAAGTGGTAGGTTATTATTTATCTGTATGACGTGATCGCACCTAGTAGATAGACTCGGTCAGAGCCCTGTTGTGCTAGGCACTGCACACATATAACAAAAGCAGTCCATGTCCCAAATCAAACTAGGATTTGTGTGTATACATAGCTCTTCTATCCAATATACATATGTGCAGATAGTCCCAAAACAGTTTCTATTACAATATGACCCCCTACTTTCAGATGCTCATAACTTTCTGAACAATTTTGCTTTGGGGCTGAAACTTTCTGTGCTTGGTCTCAGTCCAAAGGTGACTCTACATTTTTTTTTTTTTTTTAAATAAATACATTTTTTAGCTCTTTTCAGGTTCAAGAAAGGTGAAGAAAACATCCTAACTATTTTTTTAGACTTGAGAGTAGCAAAAATGGCTGAAGTTTGAAGCTTTTCGGATAAATTGTCTTTCAGCTTTGGTATAGAAGCCTTCCCCTGGCCAAGATTGTGCTGAGTTGCTCAGATTGAGAATAATTTCCATTTCAAGGAGTAAATCCTCACAAAAGGCTCCCTGCTTTGCAGAACACTCACTTGTATATGTGGGGAGCAGTTTCCATCAGTAGCACTCAACCAGCCAACATCTACACTGTCAAATGCAGTGACTTGGGGTGTGGAGGCAGTATCTGACCTTGGTTCTGACATTATTTCTGGACAGTCTGGAAGTGGAATGAACAGTTGAATACACATCCAGAGAAGGTCTGTTAGCCAGAATTGTCTTGGCCAGTATGGAGCTAGCAGAATTAGTCCATCTCATCTTGTGTATCACCCTGTTTATCACGAGAATTGGTGGGAAAGCATACATAAGCCCTTGATCCCAAGGTATGAGGAATGTGTCATGCACAGCACCCCCTCCCCCTGTTATCTTTGGTGGCAGACACATTTATTGAGGGATTTCCCCTCTGGTGAAATATTGGTTTGATGATGGAACTCTGCAGTTACCTCTTGTGGCTGGTCATGGATTGTCTGCTTAGGAAGTCTGCTAGATTGTTGCTGATTCCTGGAAGATGAACGCTTGACAGTGACACCATGTCTGTCTTGATAGCTTCTTGACATGCAGTGATGAGCGAGTGCCCCCTTGTTTATGTAATACATTGCAGACGTTCTGTCTGGCAAGATACGCCCTGTGGAATTCTGTAGGGCTGGCTGGAATGCCATGCAAACTCATTTTATCGCTCGCCACTCCAGGCTGTTTATGTGAAGGGTCGTGTTCTTTTGGGACTAGGTTCCTTTATCTGGAGACATTCAGATGGGCACCCAACCTGTTCTTGATGTGTCCGTGATCAGTGTCCTTGTCAGGGGACTCCCCTTTGAATGATTTTGGGATCTAGCCACCAGGCCAGTGCTGATGCAAATTGTAGCAGGACCATGACTCATGATCATTTGAAGCCTTGTAGGAGAACAGATTGACTGTAGCCAGGCTTGTAACAAAGGTAGGTAAAGTCTGACAAGTGGCATCACATAAATGCAGGCTGACATGTGGTCCATCAGTCCGAGACAGCTCTGCACTGTAGTTGACGGGTTCGGTCTGATGCCAGTGATTATTGATTGTAGGGATTGGAACCTGTCTTCAGGAAGAGATGCATGCCTTTATTGATTTTGAAGTCTATCAAAGGCCCTATGAATTCTGTCTGTGATGACTTTTTGTGGCTCACTAGAAGACCCAGCTGGTTGAACAGCTGGAGAACATGGTTCAGGGTTGAGGAGACATCCTCATGAGATCAGTGTTTGATCAGTCAGATATCTAAGTATAGATGGAGGTGGATGTGCTGTCTCCTCCAGTCTGCCACTGCCGCTAAGTGTTTTGTAAAGACTCTCCACGCTGTGGAGAGACCCAATGGTAAACCTTTGTACTGCTGGGGCCTCACTGTGAATTGCAGTTACTTCCTGCAGGATGCCTCCTGCAAGCCACAAACCAGTCATGAGCCTGCAGGGAAGGGTTGATGGAGGCGAGTGTTACCATCCTGAATCGAAGACTGCAGATATATTCAGTCTTTGCAGGCCAAGGACAGGATGACGATTCATTTTTTTCTTAGGGATAAGGAAATATCTGGAGTAGAAGCTTCTTCCCCTGTACTGCAGGGGTACCTCCTCTCTGGCTCATAGATGAAGCAGAAACACCACATCTCCCTTCAGTTGGCTTTTATGAGAAGGCTCCCTGAAGAGGGACAGAGAAGCATCAGGGTAGGTGGGAAGGACTGAAACTGGATGTGGTAGGCGTGGGTAACCTCTTCCAACCCCCTTCTGTCCATTGCTAGGGCAGACTGATCCCAATGGTAAAAGGCCAGGCAGCCTTCAAAGGTAGGGGGTCAGCTCTTGAGGGGTTTGATTGTGACTCCCTACCCTCTCTTCAGGCCTGCTGCCTAGAAGGTGGTGTGGAGTGATTGACGGTCCAGGATGATGAGGACTTTGTCTGGAGTGTCTACTCCCAAAATAGGCCCTCTGAATATCTACCTAGAAAGAAGACTAGATAGGTGCTCTCTGCCTTTGATATGTAAAGGCCTTGTGGCTTGGGGCCGATGTATACATGCTCAATGGGTGGAGTGAAGCTCTACAGTCCTTGAGGGAGTGCAAGGCATCATCGGGGTGCTTGCCAAACCATTCCGTTCCCTCAAAGGGCAAGTCCTCAATGGTGTTGCACCCCTCTCGGGGTGCCCGAGGTCTGGAGCTGCAAAGCCTTCCATGGGGTCACAGTGTTGGCCGTGGGCCTCGATGCTGTGTCCAAGATATCTATGGCTGCTTGCAGGGAAACTAGCTGGCCCTGGTGGTGGTGTCTTTCAGCCCCTCGCTGGCATCTTGTGGAAGCTTGGCAATAAACAGGGACACTCTATTCCATGTCAAGAAATTTTACTCAGTGAAGGGGGCCGGGTAGCTGGCGATGTGTAACTGTAGTGACACTGACCAGTGCACTTTCCTCCCAGGTGAGTCCAATCTCTTGGAGTCTTTTCCTTTGGGGGTTCTGTTGAACAGCAGAAACCACCAAAGAGCCTGGTGTGTGATGAACTGCTTGAGCTCCTTCTGTGGTACCGGATAGCACTTCTCTACCCTCTTCGCTGTTGGAGGGAGTGGAGCAGGTGTCTGCCACCATGCATTTGCTGGGGCCAGGATGCCGTTGTTGCTGGGTGGAGTGGCTATCCTGGCGGGAGCAGCACAGTGTAATATATCAAAGAGCTTGTGAGTGTTTCCTCTGTGACAGATGTCTCCATGTCCAGAGTCTGTGTGACAGGACAATATCCTGCAATACCTTGGAAAACCTTACAGAATTAAGATAGGCATTAAACTTAACTCAGTAAAGTTTATCGGTTCCATTGTATTAAAACTGCAATTGTTTATGCAGCATTGTGGGATTGTTTGGAAATCATGTGAAGATCATAGAATCATAGAAAATTAGGGTTCGAAGAGACCTCAGGAGGTCATCTAGTCCAACCCCCTGCTCAAAGCAGGACCAATCCCCAACTAAATCATTCCAGTCAGGGCTTTGTCAAGCCGGTCCTTAAAAACCTCTAAGGATGGAGATTCCACCACCTCTCTAGGTAACCCATTCCAGTGCTTCACCACCCTCCTAGTGAAATAGTGTTTCCTAATATCCAACCTGGACCTCCCCCACTGCAACTTTGAGACCATTGCTCCTTGTTCTGTCATCTATCAGCACTGAGAACAGCCAAGCTCCATCCTCTTCAGGTAGTTGAAGGCTGCTATCAAACCCTGACTCTTCTCTTCTGCAGATTAAACAACCCCAGTTCCCTCAGCCTCTCCTCATAAGTTATGTGCCCCAGCCCCCTGATAATTTTCATTGCCCTCTGCTGGACTCTCTCCAATTTGTCCACATCCTTTCTGTAGTGGGGGGGCCCAAAACTGGACACAATACTCCAGATGTGGCCTCAATCAGTGCTGAATAGAGGGGAATAATCACTTCCCTCAATTGGCTGGCAATACTCCTACTAATGCAGCCCAATATGCCGTTAGCCTTCTTGGCAACAAGGGCACACTGCTGACTCATATCCAGCTTCTCGCCCACTATAATCTCCAGGTCCTTTTCTGCAGAACTGCTGCTTAGCCAGTTGGTCCCCAGCCTGTAGCAGTGCCTGGGATTCTTCCTTCGTAAGTGCAGAACTCTGCACTTGTCCTTGTTGAGCCTCATCAGATTTCTTTTGGCCCAATCCTCCAATTTGTCTAGGTCACTCTGGACCCTATCCCTACCCTCCAGTGTATCTACCTCTCCCCCCAGCTTAGTGTCAGCCGCGAACTTGCTGAGGGTGCAATTCATCCCATCATCCAGATCATTAATAAAGATGTTGAACAAAACCGGCCCTAAAGATCCTAATGTCCTTTGAACTTTTAAAACTAAGTGGGTTTCCCAGAAAGTCCCTAAGAGGAGCGGGAATGCTAATGTAATTCCTCTGGTTTTCAGTGGTTTTGAAGCTTTGCCTGGGGAGGGGTCCCATTGTCTGGGTGATTACCTATCCACAGTCCCTTCAAACAGGTCAACTGGATAAATGAGTTGTGACCCAAGAACCCCTTAATACCAACAGGCAAGGGGGTTACAAGAATACCCTTATTTTGGTCTGTACGGTCTTGTTCACAAAAGAATGTCATGTGAGGTCTCAAATGAAAGCCAAGGGCACGCTGGTCATTGATATTGATGTGAAATGTATGTGCAATTACTGTGCAAGAGGTTACGTGTGTGTGTGTATATATATATATATATATATATACTGGAAATGTGTTCATAGCATCTGCATCACAGCAGAGGTGGAGAAAGAGGTTTTCTATCAGACAAAAGATGTTTGTTCACCTGTCTCTCTGTCGGGATGTTAATTAAGCATTGTAAGATAACACAATGAAGGTTGTGCAACAGTAGCAGTAGGCTCATTCCCATAGTTTGTACTACATAGTGGGTAGATAGAAATTTTTGTGAATTCCTAATGTAATGCTTCTCCGTTTGTAAGCTTTGTACCTACAATGTAGTTTCTAGTCTGCGTGAGAGAAGGTGCCTCTCATCTGTGGAGTACAGAGTGGTTTTGGAACTGTTAAATATCACATCACTGCACAGACACCTTGCTGCACAGCTACACCAAATGACCCGGTCTCACAATTTAACTGACATACTACATCTTCATGGATTCTGCATCCATTGTGGTGAGCTGAGGCAGTTCATCACTTAATGCTGGCAGAAATCTCCTCCATGAAGGAGCCGACGCTGAAAATATAGACCTGCAGCGTAGAGACCCTTGATGGAAAGAACACCTTCCATTCAATGGCTAGAGTGGTATTTCAAGAACAGTCTGCTGAGAGTGATATTTCTTGTGATGCCGGTCTAAAAGCGTGTGAAAGGAAAAAGTCACTTACTCTCCCTAGGCAGTTAATTTCTTATGCAGCATGCAGCCTTTGGAAAACCTAGAACACATCCTGAACTGAATCGCTATGGAAAAAGTACTCGAGAAAATAAACTCTGTTTGCTTAAAAATGAATTCTGTCTGAGATCTCTGCTGATGTCTTTCAAGACGACTACCTCATGATGGTCTACCAATACCAAATGACGCTGATATTTTCAAACTCAGGTAATTTCATTTTGGATTGGCTTCAACCACAAGCTTGCAGCCCAGAAGAGCACCTATACAACCGTTGCCTATGGGAGCTACTGTGGCTGCCGAACCAACTGACACCGCCACAGTCTGGACTACGATGCTGACATGTAAGGAAATGTCAGACTGTGGATCAGCAGCTGTGTGCTGTTGCTCAGCATGTGAAATGGACTCTCCCAAATGAACTTGGTACTGATATGATTTGCCTGGATGGTTTTCACACCCTGTCCTGGTTTATTGCTGGGGAGATGCAGGATTGCGAGACCCTTCTTGTTGGTTCTGATGTGTACACAGCTTGTACTGCAGATCAGATGCTTCCTGGTAACAACTTCAGCCGGGCTCTGCCTGGCTTGACTCTAGCACTGAGGCTAGGTCTATACTACCCGCCTGAATCGGCGGGTAGAAATCGACCTCTCGGATTGATTTATCGCGTCCCATCGGGACGCGACAATCGATCCCCAAATCGGCGCTCTTACTCCACCAGCGGAGGTGGTAGTAAGCGCCGCCGACAGAAAGCCGCAGAAGTCGATTTTGCCGCCGTCCTCACAACAGGGTAAGTCGGCTGCGATACGTCGAATTCAGCTATGCTATTCACGTAGCTGAATTTGCGTATCTTAAATCGACTCCCCGCTGTAGTGTAGATGTACCCTAAGCACGGAGGCCCTGAGTGCTCTGAAACTTTATTCATTTGTTAAATGGTGTGAGCAGGGAGGTGGGACCGTGTAGTTCCAGCAAATGTTGGGTGATACTCCAAGTGTTTGAGTCTGAAGACATTGAGTTCTTACAACATGTCATGAAAGAGTGTGATGATGCTATAACTCAGCATGTGCTACAAATACTGGAGGAATTTCTGACATGGGGATATGCCCAGTCTCCTACATTCAAGTTCTGGGAGAGACTACTTCTAAATGTCCATTCAGAGCAAGAGGGTGATTGGAAATTTCACCTACAAATGCAGTGTGCCATGCTTCCATACTACTTTATTGCAAACAGGCCCAACGATACCAGGTGGATACCAATCTACATTCCTGATACGTTAAATCTCTCTGAAGAAGTAAGCAGTGCCTTTGAATCTGGAGAATTTGCTGTGCGTCAGACTCCTGGTTCTTTCAGTGGCGTGACATGGGAACAGAGAAAACTGTCATCAAAGATTCAAAAGGCAGCAGTGGGGTTGATAGGACTGAGAAGAAAGAAGCCAGCCCTTGTCAGAGGGACCCTCACAAGACATGTCCCAAGTGAATATGGCAAAGTTGTAAGAGAAAAGTGGCCTAGCAAGAAGCAATGAGGAAGAACTCCACAAACAAGTTCTTCCCTCTGCACTGAAGTGGGATGACCAGCATATTGCAGCTCTTAACAGCAATGTCATCAACAATATGACAAACTCATTTGACCCTCAATCACATCCAGAGGTGCTTATCAACTTGTCTATTGGACTGCATGTATCATCAACGTACGAGAGTCTCAATTGAAAATGACAGGTGTTGGTGGAGAACATATTGTTACCAGCTTTGCCCGTTACTTTGGGGTATGCTCATTTATTAGGGTTACTTTTTTTGGGGGGTGGGGGTTCTGTAATTCTATCAATGTACTGCTTGTGTCACTTGTGCTCTCATACAGAGCTCCACTTCTCCTTGCTGCAGGTTCTCTCCCAATGGAGCTATCCTGCAGGAGCAAGGTTCCCCTGGGCTGGGTTCTTTCAACCCCAGAATCGCTCGCGCACACACACACACACACACACACACACACACACACTAACAGAGCACGTCCGAGAGGACTGGGTTAATCAGCACTCCCAAGCTGACCCTTTAGATGTCCCTGGACTCAGCAGGCTGGGTCGAACAGCACCTCCACGCTGTCCCCCTTATATGTCCCAGGTTCAGCACGTTCCTGTCCCCACTTTCATGTCACAATTGTTCTGCTAGTAACCCACTTGATGAGCAAACCCCACAGGATTTTTGGGTGCTGCAGGGATCTTTAGCTTAGGTACAAGAAGTGTTGCTGCAGAGCGAATGGGGAAACCAAAAAATAACCATGGAGGGTTGTGGGCCGGGGGGGGGCGGGGGGAGAGAAGCAACCAGCTTAATCATGAAAGTTATTTATTGACAGGTGGTAACCACAAGGGAGCCAAACAAACAAAACAGTGATAATATTCAATCTAACTTAAACTTGATTATAAAAGTCAGGTTTAGAAAACTGTAACTGATCACACAAGTCAGGGTCAGAAGGCTATACTTAGAGAGAGAGAGAGAGAGCTGGGTTCTCACCACTCCGTGAAGCTTGAATCGATCAGGGGTCCCAGGTGGTGATGGTAGCTGAGGGTCCGGAGTGCTGGAGACAGAGCCTCCAGCATGATCAGTCAGGAGAAGATGAAGTCCCAGTGGAACTGATGCAGATTTTGGATCCAGGCATCAGAACACTTACTTGAGCGTGGGTAGGGGTTTTTGTAGAGAAACAACAAGGGAGAACACTAGATTTGTTTATATCTAAACTGATGGCTCAAGGGAGTATACCAAAGTTGTATTGTTCAGGCTAAACATGGGAGCTGATCATTCCTGGCTTTGGGCGGTGTTCCTTGGAGGGAGCTCACAATGCAATTAGGGAGCTTCGCTATTTTGGATACCAATAAAGGATTTATTACTAGAACTGGTCTGATAACTACTGAGCTGGGTGTGTGCAGGCGTGGGTTCATTAACATCTGGAGCAGAGATTTTCCCCCTACCCCTCCATGATGCAGTGCTTCCCTGCTCTTCTGGTCCCAGAGTTCCATGTGGTTCTTGCCTTGGAATCTCTGTTCTCCATTGGTTCAAGCAGAGGCTGGGGGGGTGGGGAAGGACTTTTGTGAGTCAGACAGGCTGGATACTGTGCCCTGGTTCCCCACGAACACAGAGCTGCTAGGTAACAATATGAAGAGACTTTGTGAGAGGTGCACTTGACTTTGATGGGACATGTAGCTTCTTCAGCCCTGTCAAGAGACCTGATATCAAAACATTTGCAGACATGGCCAAGAAGACCAAATTTAAGTCTGGCAAGGGAGGGACAATCACAGCAGTTGTTAGTCCAGAAATAGTTTTCCACAGAGCCCTGTCCTTAGCAAGAGGCAGAGATGATGTTTCAATGGCAGCTGCTCTTAGTCACCCAGTAGGACCTGTGCCTGCGTCGCTTACCCATGGAACAGTGAGAAGATCAGACAAAGCTGAATTAGGGAATCAGCTGGAAGTTCAAGCTGAAAGAATCCATGAGCGAAGAGCAGGCTACGAAGAAACCACATTGTACACCAGAGATGCCATGGCTGTCACACAAATGATGGCTGGAGACAAATTCCACACATTCGATGATTTAACTGCTGAATACTTGAGGCAGGGCCTAAAATAATTTGACAAAGCTAATTCTGTAATTGAAGGCTTTGACAGATATGACAAAAGTAACTCTGTGAAAACTGCAGAAAGACCATGCCAGACAGGATCTAAGATTGGATGCAAGAAATAGCAGGTGATTGGTGGGTGCCCTATACCTTCTTGGAAAAAATTTCTAAACATGGCATCTGACAAGCAGTCACTGGTAAAATTCCTGTGACTGTATGGTTCAAAATGCACCTGAATGTCTGAGCCCCCGCAACACAAACACTCCTTGTTGGTGGCTTTTCCAGTGGTGAAGTAGCAAAGTCCATCACCAGGAGAGGTGCTGAAGAAGCTCAAGACTTGTACAGTACTCAAGAGGAAGTAGACACAAGGATGCCTCTACATCCTATAGATACCAATATGTCTTTTGGGTCTCTTGCTGTCAAAGAAACCATTGTAATTAAGTTAGCTGATAGAGATGTTTTGGTCATTGCTGTTCACTTCTTTCAAAAAATGGAACACTGAGATAATGTGTGTATTGAAACAGGCATCATTACTAGCACAACTGACAAGCATTGCTTCATGCCCATGCATGCAATCTGTGACGCACTCACTTTTGACTTCTGCAGGTAACTTTGTGTCATCCCTGTTTGGTTGCGGGGAGGGGAGATCTGTTTAATGTTGTCAAAAGAAAGGGAGCTTACTGCTTCAGAGATCTTGTTAAATTGTGAGAGACAAGCTGCAATTTCTGCAGCAAGGAAGTTGGTAGCAGTGCTGTAAGACCAGAGTGAGGGGAAAAAAGGAGACTGAGACCTACGTTGTTTGTGCCTCCGTCTGTCCATCAAAAAGAACAGGTCACTGGCCAAACTCCCACCTTGCGAGGACAGTTCTGATCAGCAAGTCAAAAGAGCATGTTGGCAAACAAAGATTTGGACACCTTGGCACATAGGTAAGCCAGCTACTGGATCACCAGTGCAACACAGATGGGGAAAATGTGACTAGTGAACTACTTTCTGTATTCAAGAGCCCAATGGCAGCTTAGCTTATTTGTGCCTCTGCCAGTAAAGGTTGCTCCACAATCATCGTTCTAACTACAGGCACAATCTTCCCTGCACAGAACTGTGCACGGCCAAAGCAATGAAGACTCTCTGATCCCATGCATTCTTCACAGAGACCATAATGATGAACTAGATGATGACTAGAAGGGTATATATACACTACAAAATTAGGTTGAATTTATAGAAGTCTATTTTTAGGAAGCGATTTTATACAGTTTATACGAATGTGTGTGTCCCCACTAAGTGCATTAAGTCGACGGAGTGTAGCCACAGTACCGTGGCTAGCGTCGACTTTCGGAGCGTTGCACTGTGGGTAGCTATCCCACAGTTCCTGCAGTCTCTGCTGCCCATTGGAATTCTGGGTTGAGCTCCCAATGCCTGATGGGGCAAAAACATTGTCCCGAGTGGTTTTGGGTACATGTTGTCAGTTGCCCCTCCCTCAGTGAAAGCAAAGGCAGACAATTGTTTCGTGCCTTTTTTCCGTGCATACTGCTTTCACCAGACGGTGCAGTAGGACTGCTAACAGTCATCGTCCAACCACCGCTTCCGCTGCAACTCTGCTCTCCTGCTCGTGTCTTGATAGCAAATTTCTCCATGTTGTCTGTCATGAGCTCCCAGGAATGTGTGTTCTTCCTAGGGATACGTGCATGGTGCTAACCGTCATCTTCCACCGCTTTCACTGCAACTCTGCTTTCCTGGTGCCATGAATCCACCTTGCAGGTCCTCTCATCGTTCGGCATAAATATCTATTCTAGTGGCATTCGTCATCATCCACCGCTTCCCCTGCAACTCTGGTCTCCTGCAGACACCATACCACGGCAAGCATGGAGCCCGCTCAGCTCACCGCTGCTGTTGTGAGCATTGTAAACACCTCACGCATTATCCTGCAGTATGTGCAGAACCAGAACCTGCAAAAGCAGGCGAGGAATTGAGACTGTGCGATCACGATAGTGATGAGGACATGGATGCAGACTTCTCTCAAAGCACGGGCCCTGGCAATTTGGCCATCATGGTGGTAATGGGGCAGGTTCATGCCATGGAATGCTGATTCTGGGCCTGGGAAACAAGCACAGACTGGTGGAACCACATAGTGTTGCAGGTCTGGGATGATTCCCAGTGGCTGCGAAACTTTTGCATGTGTAAGGGCACTTTCATGGAACTTTGACTTGCTTTCCCCTGCCCTGAAGCGCAAAAATACTAAGATGAGAGCAGCCCTCACAGTTGAGAAATGAGTGGCGATAACCCTCTGGAAGCTTGCAACGCCAGACAGCTACCGGTCAGTCGGGAGTCAATTTGGAGTGGGTAAATCTACTGTGGGGGCTGCTGTGATCCAAGTAGCCAACGCAATCACTGAGCTGCTACTATTAAAATAGTGACTCTGGGAAATGTGCAGATCATAGTGGATGGCTTTGCTGCAATGGGATTCCCTAACTGTGGTGGGGCGATAGACGGAACCCATATCCCTATCTTGGGACTGGAGCACCTTGGCAGCCAGTACATAAACGACAAGGGGTACTATTCAATGGTGCTGCAAGCACTGGTGGATCACAAGGGACTTTTCACCGACATCAATGTGGGATGGCCAGGAAAGGTGCATGACACTCACATCTTCAGGAACTCTGATCTGTGTGAACAGCTGCAGGAAGGGACTTACTTCCCAGACCAGAAAATAACTGTTGGGGACATTGAAATGCCTATGGTTATCCTTGGGAACCCAATCTACCCCTTAATGCCATGGCTTATGAAGCCATACACAGGCACCCTGGACAGTAGTAAGGAGCTGTTCAACTATAGGCTGAGCAAGTGCAGAATGGTGGTAGAATGTGCATTTGGACATTTAAAAGTGCACTGGCGCAGTTTACTGACTTGGTTAGACCTCCGTGAAACCAATATTCCAATTGTTATTGCCGCTTGCTGTGTGCTCCACAATATCTGTGAGAGTAAGGGGGAGACGTTTATGGTGGGGTGGGAGGTTGAGGCAAATTTCTTGGCCACTGATTATGCACAGCCAGACACCAGGGCGATTAGAAGAGCACAGCAAGGCCTGCTGCGCATCAGAGAAGCTTTGAAAACTAGTTTCATGACTGGCCAGGCTATGGTGTGACAGTTCTGTTTGTTTCTCCTTGATGAAAACCCGCCCCCTTGGTTCACTCTACTTCCCTGTAAGCCAACTGCCCTCCCACCTTCGATCACCGCTTGCAGAGGCAATAAAGTCATGATTGCTTCAAAATCATGCATTCTTTATTAATTCATCACACAAGTATGGCGATAACTGCCAGGGTAGTCCAGGAGGGGTGGAGGAGGAGGGAAGCACGGGTGGGGTGGTGGATGAGGGGAGGAGGGAAGGACAAGGCCACGCTGCACTTCAAAATTTATTGAATGCCAGCCTTCTGTTGCTTAGGCAGTCCTCTGGGGTGGAGTGGTTGGGTGCCCAGAGTCCCCTTCCCCCCGGGTTCTTGGGCATCTGGGTGAGGAGGCTATGGAATTTGGGGAGGAGAGTGGTTGGTAACACGGGCTGTAGCGACGGTCTGTTCTCCTGCTGCCTTTCCTGCAGCTCCACCAGACGCATATCAGTTTGATTCCCCCCCCCCCCCGTAGCCCCAGCATTGCATCCTGCCTCCACTCATCGTGCTACCGCTATCTCTCATCTTGCTCCCACTACCTCTCACCTCGTTCGTCCCTCCTGTCCTCGTGTTCATTTTCTGCTTTCCTGGACTCTGACATTGTTTGCCTCCATGCATTCTGCTGAGCTCTTTCAGTGTGGGAGGACTACATGATCTCAGAACATTTCATCACGAGTGCATTTTTTTCACCTTCTTATCTGCGCTAGCCTCTGGGACGGAGATGATCGGGGTAGCGTTGAAACATTTGCAGCTGCGGGAGGGAAAAAAGAGAGAGTAGTATTTAAAGAGACACATTTTAGAGAACAATGGGTAGGCTCTTTCACAGTGAACCAAGCTGTTAACATTACATAGCACATGTGGTTTCGATACAAGGTCACATTTTGCCTCTTGTATTGAGGACTTGCCGGTTTGGTGTGAGAGGACCTGCTGGTTTGGTGTTGAGAGATCACAGGAGCAGGGCCGGGCAACAGAATTCGGCTTGCAGGCAGCCATGGTAAGCCACAGTCTTTCGGCTTCTTCAACCTTCATAACATGTGGGAATGGTTTCAAACAGCAGCGCCCTCCTTTCCCATACCAAGCACCCGTTGGGTTGGCCATTTAAAAGGAGGGGCTGTCCTGGCCATGAATGCATCCCAAGTCTTCAGGGCAAATTAATCATTAAACACGCTTGCTTTTAAACCATGCATTATATTTACAAAGGTACACTCACCAGAGGTGCCTTCTCCAGCTTCATGGAGCCCACCTTGGGAGGGTTGGGAGGGTATTGGCTCCAGGGTGATAAACAGTTCCTGGCTGTCGGGGAGAATGGTTTCTCCGCTTGTGCGCTATCTTCATTCTCCTCATCTTCCTCGTCCCCAAAATCCTCATCCCTGTTGCATGAGACTCCCCCCTCCCCCTTGCAGGTGTCCATGGCCAGGGGTGGGGTAGTGGTAGGGCCCCCCCCACAGAATTGCCTGCAACTCATCATAGAAGCGGCATGTCTGGGGCTCTGACCCGGAGTGGCCATTTGCCTCTTTGGTTGTTTGGTAGGCTTGCCTGAGCTCCTTAATTTTCACGCAGCACTACTGCGGGTTCCTGTTGTAGCCTCTGTCCATCATGCCCTTGGAGACTTTTTCAAATATTTTGGTATTTCGTCTTTTGGAACGGAGTTCTGATGACACGGATTCGTCTCCCCAAACAGCTATCAGATCCAATACCTCCTGTTTGGTCTATACTGGAGCTCTTTTGCGATTCTGGGACTGCATGGTCATCTGTGCTGATGAGCTCGCCACGCTGGCCAAACGGAAAAGGAAATTCAAAAGTTCCAGGGGCTTTTGTTGTGTACCTGGCTAGTGCATCTGAGTTGAGAGCGCTATCCAGAGCGGTCACAATGGAGCACTCTGGGATAGCTCCCAGAGGCCAATACCATCAAATTGTGTCCACACTACCCCAAATTCGACCCGGTGATGTCTATTTCAGCGCTAATCCCCTTGTCGGGGAGGAGTACAGAAATCTATTTTAAGAGCCCTTTAAGTCGACAAAAATGGCTTCATCGTGTGGATGGGTGCAGGGTTAAATTGATCTAACCCTGCTAAATTCGACCTAAACTCGTAGCGTAGACCAGGGCGAAATGTCACAAGCGTGATTATGTTTTAATGATACCTGTACACATTTATTATTTTTGTTTTACCCTTTTTGTTATGATTCTTTGAGGTCACAAAGCAATCTAACTTTATTTCTTGAAAATAATTCATAGTCATTAAACTAACAAAAACAAATTACCATGTTGATGGTGTGATTGTTTATCCCCATCTCTATGGTGATGGCACCACTTGACAGCTTGTGTTAAAATAGACATCATAAACTTTCAAATGATGTATTATGTGTAGAAAGGGTAAGTCTCCCAAATCAGTGGCACCTGCAGCGATGAATGCTGTATCTTGGTCTGGTTAGCGGGATGTTTGCTGTGTGACTATACTGGTTTAGTTTACTAGGGGGTTGTCAGGAAGGAAAAAGAATGGCTCACAGTAAGCCACTTTTCAGCAAGCATTTGAGGGTTGCCAAGAGACGATGCCAGAATGGGGAAAGGCCATGGGATGCAGGAGAGCAAAAGGATCCTGACCCGTTTAAAAAGGAACACTTCTCTCAAGAGAGGTGGGAGTTGTTTGGGGGAGCCAGGCTAACGCCCAGGCACTTGCTGGGGTATCTGAAGAAACTAGGCCTGCCTAGGTTATCATCAAGGGATGGTAAACCTTTAGGTAAGATACACAGGAAGTGCTTGATGAGAGAACAGCATACATGGAGGAAGGAATAAAGCCTGAATGTTGCACTGTCTTGGCTCTCTCTCCTTTTCTCCTTGAACAGTAAACAGTGTTCATTTCTGTCCTATATCACAAGTCTGGTACAATGTTACATTGATCATGACTTTTGATAAAGCTTAGCATAAATCTGTTTCTTTGTACTATATCTCTTGTTCCAGCAGAGGGCAGGCTTTTCCATCAGATACTAGACACTGGGGTATGGAGCTACATTACTCCACAGCTAAGGTTGTAAGCCCAGTTTTCCATGCGCACGCAAACAACTGTGTAACTTCTTCAAAAGATGTTTCTTTCCTCCTCATGTTTTTCATGCTTGGTTTCTAACCCGAGGAGCTGGAGGCTCATCATTTTTTGCAGTAAGATTTTTTTTTTTTTTTAAAAGTGTTCTTTCCTTTTTTGGAAAAGCTTCCAGCATGCATGTTTACTTAATAGATACAAAATATAATAACTGAGAGAAGATTGAAATATAACAATGTATTTATTAGTACTTTTGAGACTTTGGGCATAGACTATTTTTACTAAGGCTGTGTTGAAAATTTTAGAGTTAGTACAGATCAAGGTCTGGTTCTGTCCGTTGTTTCACCTTGCAGTTATTTATTCCTGTGCAGAACTGGTGTGAAGTGCTCCCAGCTCAGACTGGTGGTGCTTTGCACACACTTTGCACATGGGTAGGACTCCTCAAGATGCAAGGCAATCCCACATTTTTTTATTTCTGGGATTTGTACTAAGATCCCTGTGGAGATTATGGGCCTAATTTTCTTCCTGCACATGGGTGTAAGTCAAGAGTAACCCCATTCCCGTCAGTGGAGTTATGACAGCATAATACCAGTGTGAGCATGAGGAGAATCCAGCCTTGTGGCCATTAGGAGTAATATGTATAGTGGCGGTAGTGCTTGCAGGTTCCATGAGAGCCGTAGCCACGGTTTGTGTAACTTAAAACACTCGGCTGATAGCCGATGGGAGCTCTGTGAGGTTGTTGGCTAGAGCTCACGGAAGCTGCAGTCTCAGCTGGGTACCTGAAAGAAGTGGGACTGGGGTGCTCATCATGTGAAAACAGGCACCTGAGGGGCTGGCTCCTGCTTAGGGGCAGGGGCCTTGGCTCGTTGCTGGTCAGAGCCAGAAAGCCACTCCTAACCCTCTCCTCCAGTGAAGAGGAAGCCTGTCTTCACACCAGTACCTGCCTTAGCCTGGTCACAATTATGTGACCCTGTTCTCAGCTCACTCTCTCTGTGAGAGCCAGGTGCCCCCTCTTTCAGCCTCCATATTCGCAGACTCTCAATCCACTCCAGTCACCGACCCTCATCTCTTCAGTCACAGGACACTCCCCAGTCCAAAGTGACCCTGCCACTCATTCCCCACCCATGCGGAACCATCCAGCCTCACCCCCACCCCAGGGATGACGCTGCTCACAGAATTGGGCGCCTGGCTGATTTTACTTGCACACTGGTCGTGCTCCCTGCAACAGAGGCTGACTGAGGATACGCAGCAGTTAGAGCCCACTTTGGCTTTAAGATCCAAGTGGAGTGTGCAGAGCTGGCAGTTAGAAAAACAATAGTTGGGATTCTCTCCCCCTCCCCTGGCCCATAAGCTTTGCTTGAGTGCAGGGGGGATGGGGCCTGAGTAGTGTCTTAGCCCAATGCCAGCCAGCCCCAGCAGAAGCTATAGCCGCTTGGGGCTTGCTCAAGCATTACAGCCCTGGCGTAAAGTTCTTAACGAGGTCAGCTGGTGCAGGAACAGTTCTTCTGCCTCCCTCAGCCCTCCCGTCAGAGAATCCCCTTACACCCTTACTTACAGCCCTTCCCAGACAGAATCCGTCCTCTCTGCAGAGCAGCCTGGAGAAGCCAGAGCCATATGTTTTACCTAGAAACTGAGGACAATTGATATGGAAATCCGAGAGAGATAATCAACAGGGCGGGAGCCCTACAGCGATTCTCTCTTTTCTGCAGGGTCGTGTTCCAGAACAGAACCTTGCTTCAACAACCAAGAGGCAGGGAAGCTCAACGGCTTATATAAATTAATTAAAAAGGCACATTAAAGGGTGTTACTGAATGCCACAAAAGCAAGTCTAGGCACCTCGTCTCCTAGGATAATGTGTACGTCACGACCTCTGCAGTGTACTTATGCACAACAAGGTGCAATAAGGACGAGTCTCCTCTCTGAACTTGAGATTTCCTTGATGGTGTGAAATGACAATGGGTGGGGGAACTTGATGAGGCCAAGGGACAATAGGTAGTTCCTCCCCCAGGAGTCTCTGGCATCTATTGGCCAGCTGGAGGAGAGGGGTGCTAATTGACCAGCATTCCCCAACTCCCAGGTTTTAGCTCAGTGCAGGGGCCATGTGGAGCCTCTTTGAGCTCTGTTTCAATCCCTCGAGTGGGAGATGCTGCGGGTGTGGCCAATTGCCTATTTAGGAGGTCTGGAAAGAATTTTTCTCCCATAGGCCAATTGGCAGAGGACCTGGGAGGGTTTTTTTGGCCTTCTTTGCAGCACCTGCAAGCCACAGTGGGTTGAGTAGGAACGCGCTTAGCACCTAACTGCAGTACAGAGGTGCTGGTGTTTATTCATTGCAACTTGCCGCTGGTTTCCAGTGCGATTAAGAGAACAAAGTGAACAGTTTCCAGAGGTAAAAGACCTGGGATTTGGGTAATGGGCCTTGGGCTCATGTGATAAGATGAGACCTTGTGGCCTTTGTGGGCTGAGATCAGGGCTTGTGACCCTCATGGGCCGAGATCCCTATCGTGGGAGGGAGAGTGCTAGGACTCGTCTCAGAGAACTGAATTCAGGGGAGTGGGCTGAGGAGAGCCTACCCCTCGTTATGGGCTATATGGTAACCCCCAATTAAATGCCTGGTATAGGAGAGTGTGGGTGATGGGTGGGTAATGCCCCTCCCTTGTTTAATAAAAGTTGTAGCCTGCTGTTTAATTCCATGCATGTGTCTGTCCTCATTTTGCTGCTATGTCCATACCAGTTGTCTTTGGGCCACATGGAACATTTATGCAGTCATTCACCTGTACAGCACCTAGCACAACGGGGCCCTGATCCTCGACTGGGGTCCTTAGGTGCCACCTCGATGGAAATAATCATCGTTGTTCATGTAAATGGGAGGAAAGCATGACACGGTTCTGCTCTCTAAGTCTGTGAGACTGGACATCACAACACTCTATCCCCAGCTAGTCTGCTAATACTGTGGTCATAACCAAAGCACCACTTTTCCAAGTCTCTGGGCTACAGGGAATAATCGACTTCACAAGTGTAGATGGAAGGAGCAGGGAGAGTGATATGGCACTCTGTCTCCCATGCCTCCCAAGCAGTGATTCATGGTTGTTGGCCCTCAAAGGGAAAAGTAAGTATTTTTTAAAAAACATCTGATTCCAGCACTGTAGTGATCTCAGGAAAATAATTAAGTAAACCTCTCATTTGGGTGAAGGGGGGGGGGGGAAGAGTTCACATGTTTTGTTGTTGCAATGGTCTATCTGGGCACAGATTTCTGCAAGGCTGGCTTAATTGTGCAAAAGTGCATTTGGAAAGTTGTCTTTGCACAAGAAAGGGTTAGCAACTTCCTTTTAATGTACAGCTTAAATTATGTAGACATCAACTAGGAATTGCAAAAAAATCCCAACATTATGTAACCCTTCTGCCCCCCTGAGTTGGCAGCAACAAGGGCCGGGTTCTGTATCTAGGGGTTCCGTTTCAATAACGCAATGCAAAACAGTCTCGAGTCCCCACCCAGTAACCTGGGACAATTACATACCACGCCCCTGGGTGCCTCTAAGAGGCAATACTTCCCCTCTTGCAAGCACGGAGTCTGAGTGTAGCAGAAAATGTTTAATAACATGAGGTAAACGACATCAACATTAAATTGGAAAAACACCACAAACAGGACTCATAACACAAACCATGAGCAAAAGACCCACCCCAGCAAATTGGGCTGTGTCCTTTCCCTTTGGTTCTTGACTCCAGCAACCCAAAAATCACCCAAAGTCTCTGTCCCTGGTCAGTGCAGCCCCAGAGTAAAAGGGGGGCATACAGGGTGTTAAGGGGCACCTTACGTGATCCAAGGCCAGCCGGCCATCTCTCCGTGGGGTTCCGCCGCAGCCTTCACCACGAGCCAGTCCACTTCCTGCCATCCCACGAACTGCTTTGCTCTACGAGCTGCTCCACTCCGCTCACCAACCTGTGAGCCGCTCCAGCCATCTCCACAAATGGCTTCGCTCACTTAGCAATATAGCTTCAGGCTCCCCCACTATTTGACACAGCACTCAGTGATCTCAGCTCTTTCTTTTGTGATTTCAGCTTGTAGTAGGGGAACCCGAGTGCTGGTGCACCATTGGCCCAAAGTGAATTCAGTTCCGCAGCCTGTATCTAGACTCCTAATGGAATCAAAGTTAGCTCTGACATTCAACAGTGGAGAGAGGGAGTAGTGTAATTGGCATTCCAGGCCCTCAAAAAGGGTCCATACCATCACATACACACACCTATCCCCAGGCTCTGTCAATTCACTAGGTTCTAGAACCCATGCCCCTTGTCTAGCAAGTGCTACTTAATTACTGGTGAGTCCCTCTGTCATACAACAGTTCCACTGGCCTTGAGTCACAGAATCAGGGTAACAACACTTTATTCTTCCTGCCCCAATAACAGAGAAACTGGGGATCCCACACCAGCCAAAGTAACCACTTTCAGTTGTTGTTCAGCTAGGCGAGTGGGTGTGCGTATGCAAACAAGATCAGCCCCTGAAGTTCTTTTCCATCCTCGCCATAATTCACCACCAGATGTCAGGGTAGAGCTTATCCTGACTCTGCTTACAATTGCAATAACTGTGCTCTTTTCTCCTGCTTTGCTCTTCTTACATGCCAGGCTACTGCCTGGAATGAATATTTAAAGCTGATTTCTATCAGTCTGTAAAAAATAGTGTCTGGTAACAGATTAAAAGGATGTGGAACAAATGACAACCTCCGCTATAAAGACTCAAGTAGTGCTGTTGAAATAAGTGTCTAAAGAAATTAATTATAACAACTCACACCATCTGCAGATTGGCTTTTGTTGAGTGCATTGTTTCCCAGTAATGACACAAGTACGATATCATTTGCTTCACTTCTGCCTTTACAACATACATCACTGTCCCTCGATTTTTCCTATTTCTCAAGCATCCGAGTTCCGAAAATGGCACTATTCCTTTTGCACTTTGTCTTGTACAGTTTATATAATACTACTTACCTAAGGCTCTGAAAAATTCCCTTGAAGTTGCATTTAAAGCACATAATCGTTTATTAGACTTAGCCAAAGAGGGACCTGTACGTTACCATTACATCCAAATGATCCAATGATAATTTCCCACTGTTGCTCATGTCATCCTTCTGCCAGGTGGAGCCAGCAGCAACCAGGGCCGGGTTCAATATCTCGGGGTTCCTTTCCATTTATACAACACAGAACCGGCTTGAGCCCTCACCCAGTAACCTGGGAAATTTACACACCACCCCTGGGCACCTCTGAGCAGGGCCAGCACAACCCATTAGGCAACCTAGGCGGTTGCCTAGGGTGCTACAATTTGGGGGGCAGCGACTGCGGCGGTATTTCAGGGGCGGGACCTTCCGCTGCCTCTGTGGGGGGCGGCATTTTGGGGCAGGACCTTCCGCCGCCTAGGGCGGCAGAAAAGCTGGCGGCGCTCCTGCCTCTGAGAGGCAATACTTCCCTCTCGCAAATCTTCGCAAGCAGGCTGGCTAACCTAGTGAGGAGGGCTTTAAACTAGGTTCACCGGGGGAAGGAGACCAAAGCCCTGAGGTAAGTGGGGAAGTGGGATACCAGGAGGAAACACGAGCAGGAGAGCGCAAGAGGGGAGGACTCCTGTCTCATACTGAGAAAGAGGGACGATCAGCGAGTTATCTTAAGTGCCTAAACACAAATGGAAGAAGCCTGGGAAACAAGCAGGGAGAACTGGAAGTTCTGGCACAGTCAGGGAACTATGATGTGATTGGAATAACAGAGACTTGGTGGGATAACTCACATGACTGTAGCACTGTCATGGATGGATATAAACTGTTCAGGAAGGACAGGCAGGGCAGAAAAGGTGGGGGACTTACATTGTATGTAAGAGAGCAGTATGACTGCTCAGAGCTCCAGTATGAAACTGCAGAAAAACCTGAGAATCTCAGGATTAAGTTTAGAAGTGTGAGCAACAAGGGTAATGTCGTGGTGGGAGTCTGCTATAGACTACCAGACTAGGGGGATGAGGTGGACGAAGCTTTCTTCAGGCAACTAACAGAAGTTACTAGATCACAGGCCCTAGTTTTCATGCAGGACTTCAATCATCCCGATATCTGCTGGGAGAGCAATACAGCGGTGCATAGACAATCCAGGAAGTGTAACAACTTTTTGGAAAGTGTAGGGGACAATTTCCTGGTGCAAATGCTCTAAGAACCAACTAGGGGCAGAGCTCTTCTTCCCTGTTTGTGAGCAGCAGGTCAAGAATTAGTAGGGGAAGAAAAAGTGGATGGGAACCTGGGAAGCAGTGACCATGAGATGGTCAAGTTCAGGATCCTGACAAAAGGAACAAAGGAGAGCAGCAGAATACGGACCCTGGACTTCAGAAAAGCAGACTTTGACTCCCTCAGGGAACTGATGGGCAGGATCTCCTGGGAGAAAAACACGAGGGGGAAAGGAGTCCAGGAGAGTTGGCTGTATTTTCAAAAATCCTTGTTGAGGTTGCAGGAACAAACCATCCCGATGTGTAGAAAGAACAGTAAACATAGCAGGCGACCAGCATGGCTTAACCGTGAAATCCTTGCTGATCTTAAACACAAAAAAGAAGCTTACAAGAAGTGGAAGATTGGACAAATGACCAGGGAGGAGTATAAAAATATTGCTCAGGCATGCAGGAGTGAAATCAGGAAGGCCAAATCACACTTGAAGTTGCAGCTAGCAAGGGATGTTAAGAGTAACAAGAAGGGTTTCTACAGGTATGTTAGCAACAAGAAGAAGGTCAGGGAAAGTGTGGGCCCCTTATTGAATGGGGGAGGCAATCTAGTGACAGAGAATGTGGAAAAAGCTAATGTACTCAATGCTTTTTTTGCCTCTGTCTTCACAAACAAGGTCAGCTCCCAGAGTACTGCACTGGGCAGCCCAGCATGGGGAGGAGGTGACCAGCTCTCTGTGGAGAAAGAAGTGGTTCATGACTATTTAGAAAAGCTGGACGAGCACAAGTCCATGGGGCCGGATGCGCTACATCCAAGGGTGCTAAAGGAGTTAGCGAATGAGATTGCAGAGCCATTGGCCATTATTTTTGAAAACTCATGGTGATCGGGGGAGGTCCTGGATGACTGGAAAAAGGCTAATGTAGTGCCCATCTTTAAAAAAAGTGAAGGAGGAGGCTCTGGGGAACTACAGGCCTGTCAGCCTAACCTCAGTACCTGGAAAAATCATGTAAAAGCAGCAAAGAGTCCTGTGGCACCTTATAGACTAACAGACGTATTGGAGCATGAGCTTTCGTGGGTGAATATCCACTTCATCAGATGTATTCACTCACGAAAGCTCATGCTCCAATACATCTGTTAGTCTATAAGGTGCCACAGGACTCTTTGCTGCTTTT
>NC_048302.1:120626-158857 GCF_013100865.1 Trachemys scripta elegans
AGGACAAGTGCAGAGTCCTGCACTTAGGACAGAAGAATCCCATGCACTGCTACAGACTAGGGACTGGTCAGCCTCACCTCAATCCCTGGAAAAATCATGGAGCAGGTCCTCAAGGAATCCATTTTGAAGCACTTTGAGGAGAGGAAAGTGATCAGGAACAGTCAGCATGGATTCACCAAGGGCAAGTCATGCCTGACTACCCTAATTGCCTTCTATGAGGAGATAACTGGCTCTGTGGATGGGGGAAAGCAGTGGACGTGTTATTCCTTGACTTCAGCAAAGCTTTTGATACGGTCTCCCACAGTATTCTTGCCAGCAAGTTAAAAAAGTATGGGCTGGATGAATGGACTATAAGGTGGATAGAAAGCTGGCTAGATCGTCGGGCTCAACGGGTAGCAATCCATGGCTCCATGTCTAGTTGGCAGCAGGTATGAAGTGAAGTGCCCCAAGGGTCAGTCCTGGGGCCGGTTTTGTTCAATATCTTCATTAATGATCTGGAGGATGGCGTGGATTGCACCCTCATCAAGTTTGCAGATGACACTAAACTGGGAGGAATGGTAGATATGCTGGAGGGTAGGGATAGGATACAGAGGGACCTGGACAAATTAGAGGATTGGGCCAAAAGAAACCTGATGAGGTTCAGCAAGGACCAGGGCAGAGTCCTGCACTTAGGACGGAAGAATCCCATGCACTGCTCTGTAGGGACCAAGTGGCTAGGCAGCAGTTCTGCAGAAAAGGACCTAGGGGTTACAGTTGACGAGAAGCTGGATATGAGTCGACAGGGTGCCCTTGTTGACAAGAAGGCTAACAGCATTTTGGGCTGTATAAGTAGGGGCATTGCCAGCAGATCGAGAGACGTGATCATTCCCCTCTATTTGGCATAGGTGAGGCCTCATCTGGAGTACTGTGTTCAGTTTTGGGCCCCACACTACAAAAAGGATGTGGAAAAACTGGAAAGAGTCCAGCGGAGGGCAACAAAAATGATTAGGGGGCTAGAGCACATGACTTAGGAGAAGAGGCTGAGGGAACTGGGATTATTTAGTCTGCAGAAGAGAAAAATGAGCGGGGATTTGATAGCTGCTTCCAACTACCTGAAAGGGGGTTCCAAAGAGGATGGATCTAGACTGTTCTCAGTGGTACCTGATGACAGAACAAGGAGTAATGGTCTCAAGTTGCAGTGGGGGAGGTCTAGCTTGGATATTTGGAAAAACTTTTTCACTAAGAGTGTGGTGAAGCACTGGAATGAGTTACCTAGGGAGGTGGTGGAATCTCCTTCCTTATAGGTTTTTAAAGTCAGGTTTGAGAAAGCCCTGGCTGGGATGATTTAGTTGAGGATTGGTCCTGCTTTGAGCAGGGGGTTGGACTAGATGACCTCCTGAGGTCCCTTCCAACCCTGATATTCTATGATTCCAAGATCCACCCCCAAGTAGGTTGGGCAGTTCCCTTTTCCCCTCAGGTTCTTAAGTCCAGCAACCCAAAAGTCCCTTTCACATGTCCGACCCTTCTCTGCACCCCACTCATAGTTGCTGTTCTTGGTCAGTGCAGACCCAGAGTTCAGAGGTGCATCTGCAGAGTTCACCTCCCGCCCTGGGTGGGGGGTAAAGAGGTACCTTACTCGCTCCGCTCACCGGCCACCTGCTCACTGCTCTTGCCGCACCTCTCCACCAGCTCTCCTGCTGGCCACTTATCACACCTCTCCACCGCCCCCTGCGGGCTGCTCGTCACGCCTCTCTGCCAGCACCCTGTGGTTTGGTCATCACGCCTCTCTGCCACCACCCTGCTGTTCAGTTGTGATGTCTCTGCTGCCACCCTGCTGGTCACTCATTCGCTTCTGCCTTCTGCCTCTCAGCTGTGACCTCTGTACATCAGTCTCTCAGTGATTTTCAGCTCTTTTGCAGATGTTAAACTGATAAGAACAGATAAAAAGAACAGACACTACACTTTGATCTTAGCCCCATCTCAAGTGATTTCAGCTCTCAGTGATTTTAGCTGTTAGCAGGCAGGGCAGAAACACAGGCCTACCACAGGTTTCAGAGTAGCAGCCGTGTTAGTCTGTATCCACACAAAGAACAGGAGTACGTGTGGCACCTTAGAGACTAACAAAACACAAAAGCTTCTGCTCAAATAAATTTGTTAGTCTCTAAGGTGCCACAAGTACTCCTGCTCTTTTAGTCCTATCACAGCTGGTTTCAGCTCTAATTGTTCATTTAAAATAACAAAAGAGGCTCCTAATGACGTTTATTTCTGTTCTTTGAGCAGTGGGGAGGAACAGGTTAAGCCAGTCTAGAGAGGACCTGGGGTGGAGGTGGGGTTGTGCAGCCTCCTGACCAGGACTCCTGTCCCCACCCCTCTTACTTTCACAAGGCTCTGACATTCGAGCCCCTGCTTCATGAGGTTCTTTCAACCGAGGGTGCCCCCCCCCCCATTTGGACAGGTTGAGCTAGCTGTCAGGGAAGCATTCATTCAGACCCTTCTTACACTCGCATGGTTCAAAGAGATACCTGAACGGTTTTTGTTACAACCATTCACCACAGGGAAGTGTGAGAGATGATGTGTACATTGCACTGTAGTTACCTTCAGGATAACTACTAGGAAAACATACCCAAAGCTGTCAGCTAACTAGGCTTAAGTAGTTGGACATGCTTCTTTTCCCTTGCCAGTTATTTTATAGAGAATAAAGTAGAGTCCCCTACTTACAATGAATGCAAATAAATGACAGCATAGAATGCAGGTGTTAGCCAGCCTTTTAATACCCACTTCGTTTTTGTTTTCTTTGCAGTTTCTAACTTCTGTTCATATTCAAGTGACAGGTAAGAAAAAATAACCCAGCAGGGATCTGGAAATGCAAGTACATAACTCAGTGTCCTCTTCCGCACTCAGACAGAGCTCCCAGTGTACCTAATGGGAGCTTTGCCTGAGTGTGGACTGCAGGCCTGGCTCCAAGGGGATTCATGGGACTGCAGCTAATGACATAAACATCAGGAGGAAATGTCTCCTGCAGATGAGGGAAGTTGAATGAGTAAATCAGTTATGATGGCACAACAACATTTCTTACAATGCTGATGTGCTTTTGGAGGTCTGTGTCAACTGGTTATTACAAGAATTATTCACATTATTCCAGCGTAGCACCTGCAAAAAAAAAAAAAAAATTCTATTCCATGATATAGATGCTTGTAGTAGTGTGCAGGTGTGTGGCGCTGATCCTGACCGCCTTTGTGAAAGAGCAGCCTGTGAATCCAGGCAGTGTAATGTAAAAGACCATTCTGTCCCAACTAGAAGTATCTCTTACCAGAAATTCCCATCCATACAAAACTGGAGATGAGCTAGTTTTGATTATAATGCCCACATAAAGAATAGAAATGCATTCATTGTATGCAGAGGCTTTGGACTTACTTATTTTAATTTGTAAAAAAAACCCAAATACTACACCGGTATAGTAAATTTCATCATTTCCCCTGTCAATGGGACGGCTCATGTGCTTAAAGTTACAGACTTATTTAAATCATTTGCTGGGCTGGGACTTCAGAGAGTTGTTTTCTCCTGTTTGTGGGAGTCTTTCACTTGACAGCAGAGGAGAGAATGACTTTTTTTTAAAAAAACAGGAAAAGTGATTGATTTAAAAAAAAAAAAAAATTGTGAGTGGAATTCAGGGGCAGGAGTGGGGCATGAAAATACTTTTAACTTATTTCTTTAAAGTGACGACATTTCAAACTGAAGGTCTCCATTTGAGATGTACATTACAGCCATCCTGTCATTTTTAAAAAAGAGCATACAAGCAGAAGGTCGTCTTGGTGTTTTTCATGCTTCTTGAGAGGAATCTCTTGCACAGAACATATTTTGTGAGGTGATTTGATTCTTAGGAAAACATAAAGCATTACAGTCAGACTTTCCTTATAATCCATGGGATATAGTTAGAAAACGGATCTAGGCCCATGTACTATATTGTGGATGAGTAAAGGTTAGAGAGATATTAATGAGCCTCTTCTGCTGAGAGGATGCCCGGTAATAATCTCATTTTCAGTAAACTAGTTTATCTATTGTTAAATGTATGCTGTGACAAGGCTGGAACTAAAAATAGTTCTAAATGAAATTGTAATTGGCCCCTTGCTGCTTCTCAAAGGAAGACCTTTGTAGAACAACTTGACTGGGAGTTAAAAAATGAAGCTGATGCTTGTCTCCTTAAAAGACAAGGCCAAACCTGGCCATGTTCGGCCATGAGCTGAAGGCACAGGACCAGAGTTTCCCTCTGAAGCTCATGGAATTTGTGCTGATCTTTCTGAGAGCAGAGTTTGTACATGATGTGAGGATGATCGAGCTTAAGTATAATTAGCACGGTCCATTATCTTGCCTCTTGCATCAAGTGAACAATAGACTGCCTAAAAGATAATCTGCTATTGCAGGCATCTTTCCAGGTTCCTGCGAGATGCTGAGCTCCCCCATTCCCACTGACTTCCGGGAGAGCTTACTGTGCTCAGCATCTTGCAACAAGTTCTCAGCACTTTCAAATCGGGCCCCATGTCCTTAAGAGAACCCAATAGCATAATCGCATTGTACATGCATTCTTAACCAACATCTCTCAGACACTGCTCCAGCCCCACCCCTCACCGGCTGTGTTCCCATTGCCAGGCTAATAGAGGACCTGATCTAAAGCCCAGTGACACCATTGACTTTAATGGGCATTGGATCAGGCCCATAGTGCATAATCTGTATACCTGCTTCTGTTCAATTGCTAAGGGAAGTGTTACAAAGTAAAGGGAAGCCACCAGCCCTCTTCCTGCCTGGAGAAAGGGTTGAATAGACACCAAGGATGTCAACATATGAAATATGGGACTCATGGAGAAGGAGGAAGAGTTTGATGGCACTTCATCTATTTTATTGGACTCTTTTGCCACTAACTTCCAGCAAGCAGAGAGGTTGCAAATACTATTGAACTGCTAAATCAATTGCGTGTATCCCTTCCCTGATTGGATATGCAGTCTGAATATTTAATCTTGCAACCGCATCTGGGTAAACACCAGTCAAGTGTGCCTGCCCATGCTTCAGACACAGACACTGTATAAACAGACGCAGACAATCTTTTGTTGGGAATTCTTGATCATTCAGCGTAACCATCTTACCTTCTTTACAGTGAAGCTTTTTGGGATAGGGACCGTGCATTTTGTGTGTTTCTGCAGTGCCTTGCACATTGTGGGTACTAGCGGAAACAGGCAAACGACATTAATAATAATAGTAATATAATACATTGATCTTAAATGTAAGCAGTTTAGTGCAAGAAATGTGACTTAATCTATACTTGTAAAGCACTGTGTTAATGGTGTGATTTAATAATCACGATGATGATAATAATGCATACACTTTTGTGTGGTGCTTATTCGGTTTATTTTTGTGTTGGCTGGGAGAATCTCTGACCTCCTAGTCCTTGTGTATTAATATCACATTATTAAAACAATAAAAAGTGCTTCCACATCAGCCCATCTCCATGAAGTCTTAATCCTGAATTTTTCTATACGATTCTGGTCCAGACAGCAGACTACTGTAACAGAAAAAAACTGGATTATGAGTTCACCAGAGAACTGAGCAAAGGAGAAGCTGGACTGAGAGGGAGAGAATTCTTACATCAATACATGTACTGAAAAGATAGGTAATGTTATAGAGACAATGACTAGCCAGGCCTATTACTTAAAAAAAGAATCAGTGTTCTTCTGTCACGTTGGCTTCATGATGAATGTCTTTGAGTGACTCAAGAATTATTTAAGGTTCAGAATACCGTAACACCTGCTCTATGCTTGTTTTAACAGTCTGAGTTTTATTGCTCATGTAACCTTGATTTGCGTTTCCTAGGATCCGAGAACTAGCAAGACCAAAGAAGCCTAAAGCAGCTTGGGAGAACTATAGTAGGTGAGTGGGAAAAGTACAAAGCTTACGCTGTATGGGCTTTGGGTCTCAGTGGACAACAGTCAGGTAATAAAAGGTGGAGCGTGTCGAGAATGGGTTTCTCCTGCACTGGTGAGCTGTCTCCATCTGACATCTGGGAAAGATAAAAGAATGTGGCTTTTCGTTACAGTGCTAGAGAATCTAAATTCATCCACAGAAGCTGTGGTTTGGGTCAGGCTAAAACATGAACATGGAGTGCTTACACCTTAATCTAGCGTTGGTTGTGATCAGGATTACTGTAGTCCTCAAGTTTCACCTGCCACTTGGGTGGCTGTGCATTTTGCTGATTATTGTTCCCCTGCCCGTTTTGGATAGTTGGGAGGAGAGCAAGGGGGGAGACTTATCACCCACCCTTACCAGTGTGTTTAAAGGCTGGGAGATGGCCTCTCCTGAGAGTGGACATGGCTGGGGATGGTGGGATGGAACAGGTCATGCTGTTCCTCAGGAATGGCATTGAGAGGGCTGCTAACATTGTGCAATGATAATGGTTGCAACCAATAAACATGCACGTTGCTCCTCAGTTGTTTTGCAAGTTTGTAAGAGCATCAGAGGCTCAGTGCCAAGCTTAGTTTAGTGATCATCTAACCAGGAATTTTGTTTCCCTTTTGTTCCCTGTTTTAACAGTAGGTTAGAATGGGGAAATCAGGAGACAATTTGGCCGCTCTCCCTGAGTGCTTTGACGGCTCGGCCAACGCCAAGAATTATTTTTCTGGCCAAACCCAAGAAAATTTTCAATGGTGACCTTCAGCGCAGGTTGGTTGTATTCAGGAGCACTCTTCCTTCTGTTGGAAAACATTCACTTATGAATGTGACAGCTCGGGATTTATTGATAATAATTAATACAAATAAAGGCATGTCAGCTGTAGAGAGGTGAGTCCAGACCATTGGGCAAGGAGAAGAAAGCAGAAGTTTCTGCACTTTCACATCATGACTGTAGCCCAATCCACCATGAACATCTTCCCTCTGAGATCAGCTCAGCAGAGCTGCTACTGAGTAAGGCAATTGTTCAATTTTGCCATCTTAAGGTGTCTGTAAGTTTGGCTGAGTTCTGCAATTTTCTGGATGAAAAGGAGCTGCAGAAGTGTAAAGCATTTATTATGAATGTCTCTAAATAGAATTTTTCAATGTTTCCCATCTATTCATCTTTGTGATTGTTTTGGTCACTAAATGTTGTTGCTGAAGTTTTCAACGTGGGACTAATGATTCTGGGTGCTGCCATTTTCAGGTGGCCAATCTGAGACACTTTAAGGAGTCTCATTTTTTCAGAGGGCAGGCACTCAGCACTTTCTGAAAATCAAGCCATCCTTTTAAGGTGTCTCAGGTTGAGCACCCAAACCCGGAGTCAGCAAATCACTAGTCACTTTTGAAAATCCTGATTCTTCATAATAGAAAATCTTGGTCATAATATAATCTCCTTCTAAATGTATGTTTGATTTCCAAAGGGAAATTGGAAAGGTTAAGTTGTACTTAATTCAGGCTCCCTCCAAAACCTGGCAGGCAAGGTAGAAGGGTGGAACAGCTGATGGGCTGTGAGACGGGTATGACTCACGTAATGGGAAGCTGTTGTTGCTGGAGCAACAGTTTGTCTTATTAGAATTCCAGTGACACCAGGTTCAGTCTAGTGCCACTTTGATCTTGGTTTCTGTGTGGCTTGGAGCGGAACGTTGGGTGTTGTATGGCGTGGGACTGATGGTGGCTGTGGCTGTGTAATGTGTGTGGGTGTGGATTGTTACACCCTGGCCCAGGTGCAAGGCCCTGTGTCCTTTGCAGCATTAGACCAGGATTTATGTGGCACTGTCCCCCGCCCAACCTCTCTCCCCTTCACTGTTCACCCATTTAGTCAACTGCCTGTCCCACATGCGCTGCCACTTCAAAGGCATAAAGATCCAGCGGCTTGAGGGTAGAAGGAACAGAATCCCACTCCATAATTCGGTAGCTGGTGTGCAGGGCCAGGTGTGAAGACTGCCTGGTCAGAAGCTCTGGGCTCCCTCCTCCCCACCACTGTAAGAGCACAGGGTTCTCTACGGTGACTTGCTAATTTGCACAGGGCTGGGGCTGTCTTTGACTTCTCCATTTCCCCTGGTCTGCAGGCCCCTGCATCCAAAGACCTTCAGCAAGCCACAGCTGTCCTGTCTTGCACATGCTGTCTGATGCCCCATGGCTGAGACCCTTGGGAGCAATGCCCTGTGAACTCTTCCAGACCGTAGCCCTCTCTCCTTCATGAACCTATTGTTCCATGAGAAGAAGGAGAGACGCTAATAATGGCATATGCATCCTGCAGCAAATCGTCTACATCAGGGGTCGGCAACCTGCAGCACATGTGCCAAAGGTGACATGCAAGCTGATTTTTAGTGGCACTCTGCTGCCAGCCGGGGTCCCGGCCCCGCTCAGCCCACTGCCAGCCTGGATGGGCGGAACCCTGGGCCGGCAGCGGGCTGAGCGGGGCCAGCAGCCGGGACCCTGGCTGGCAGGGGCTGGCGGATATAACCCCAGACTGGCAGTGGATTGAGCAGCTCAGCCCGCTGCCGGCCTGGGGTTCCGCCCGCCGGCCCCGCTCAGCCCGCTGCCGGCCTGGGGTTCTGCCCGCCGGCCCCTGTAAATGTAAAATGTATTACCGGCCGGCAAAAGCTTAAATTACAGTAAATAAATGAAGACTTGGCACACCACTTCTCAAAGGTTGCTGACCCCTGATCTACATTGTGTAAATTCCCCCTGTGTTCAACAAATATCCCTGTGTCACATGCTGATGAAGAGAATGGAAAGATACATGAATTCATAGGGTTGAATTTGTAGCATGGAGTTTTGTTAACATACCAGATCTCATGTGATGATCTGGAAGAGGAGCCAGTACACCAAATGAGGGCATATAGACGAGAGCAGAATATCATCAAAGGAATGTGGCTGTAAGGCAACAAATTAACCAACCCTCTGCCAACAGCTTGCAAGAAGAAAACAGGCCCCAACAAGTGTTATTACTGAGCAGTGTTATTTAGTTCCTCTTTCAAAAGAGGGTTCATCGCATGTACATATTTAAAATGCCCATCTTGAGGTATAGGTGAATGATTATTACCACTATTGCTTATATTGTGGCAATGAATCTTCAGTTTGTCTGCCAATTGTATTTGTCATAAAAAATCAATGGAGACTCCCTCCTCCAGATGATCATTGTTTTTCATAACTTACGGATTTGTTGGAAAAAGGCAAAGCCAGGGGACAAACTGGCCATATGGATACGTAGTTCAAAGTTGTTCCAGGGAGACAGTGCCCAAGTTTGCAGTTCTCCGATAGCAAAAGACTAAACAATATGTTTTGCTTATCAGGTGCTAATCATTGAAGTCCTTCACCAGTCCCTTCCTAAAGGTTCGCTGTCCCCAGTGCTTTGTAAACCCCAGGGGCCTAACTGGAGATTTTTTAGCGGACGGTTTCTCTAAGTGCTTGTAAGTCTCAATTCATGTTTTGAAATAATTCCCGGAGGGGACTAGGCCAAACTCTGTCAGGGTGTAGAGCAGATTTCTAGCTCCTAAGAAGCCATAACAGCTGTGAGAATCTGTCTCTGCATTTCTTGGGCTGTTGACTATGATGCTCAGTAGCCAGAATAAGGATTGGGGAGGTCACGACAGTACAACTGTATTTGTTTCTCTCTTGCCATTGCCACTAGTTTCTTGTCTCTTTCCTACTCAGAATTAATACAAAACATTGAGTTACCTATACAAAACCAAATGCCAGTGTTAAGTAATGTAGGTGGGGTGAGAATAACAGGGCGATGGGGAGAAGCAATTGGGAATCTGGACTCCCACATTGTAATCCCATCTCCACCACTGATTTATTTGGTGTGGCCTCGCTGTGTTTCATTTTCTCCATCCTTCAGTGGGGATAATCCTCCCGACTCCACCTACCAAGAGGGTTGTTATGAGGCCAAGTTAATTCCGTGCTTCTGAGGCCCTGACATGAAAGAAGCTATAGCAGTGCAATGTATTATTAAATGTTATACTTTGAAGGATTCTAATTTGCATGCTTCATAAATAAACAACAGAAATATTGTGGGATTTGTATTGTGAAGTAGTTTCTCAAAACTGCCCGTAGAAAGGACTACATTTTCACCCCACACACACACACACACACCCCATTGTGCTTAAAAAGTCCTTTGTGCATGCAAGCAAGCAGGTATTTGCATGGCCAGGTCGGGTAATCCCATGTGCAAATACCCATTTGTTTATGCAGTGTACCTAGTTTGAGTGCAGAAATGTGGACTTTTGCATGTGCAATGTCTGTGTATGGATTTAAGTTATCCTAGTTTGGCCATGCATGCCCGTTGTCACTGTTTTAATGAGATTGTGGTCTGGCTGACTGTCTTCATTACTTCGTCCATGACATTCCCAAAGGTGTCTCTTCTTGTACAGCTGTGGCCGGATGTCAGAGATCCGGCAGCGCCCACCGTTGATGGATTTAGCTTTACCGTCGCCTCGAATATTGAAGTTGGCAGAACCTAAAAAATACCAAACAGCGTATTTAAAACAAAGGTAAAAAACGCCACCGCTCGTATTGTGCTCCAGGTGTTTCAAGTGGGTTTTCAGCATAATTAGCGTTCAAAAGCAGTATGTTCGGTTGGAGTAGGAGCAAAACGAACAGGACTGAAAAAGGGGGAGAGCAGAGGTGCTGTCTAGCTGTGCTCTGTATGGCACTTGCTGATGATCTGCAGCTAGCTGGCTGCTGTCATTGTGTGGACTTGCCTCATTCCAGCTGCCAAATTGGGTTGAAAAAAGCTAAGCATAGAAGCATACATGCCGTGCTTTCCTCACCTTACCTTGCCATACCCTGAATGGGAAGAGAAGTGGCCTGCATGAATGTGAATGGGAGGGCTGAAAGTCTCTGTATTTGTGTGGCCAGCAAACTCCACACTATGAAAATGATTGAGAACCATCCTAGAGAGCACATCATTATGTTGGGGACTCCTTCAAGGGCAAAACAGGTGGTCTACTTGGAATAGGCAAGGGCTATAAGTGTGAGACAAGGATACATTTACCATAAACACGTATTCGTCTGATGAAAAGAATAGAACACTGGGTCAGATTCAAAGCGCGGTCCTGATGTAACAGACCCGCCATAGAATCGACCATAGGCTCTGAGAGAGTGCCTTTGTCTCTGGGTTTGGCTAGATTAGGAAAAGCGGTCAGGATTAGCTAACACATATTAGCTGCCCCTGACTAGGGCTGGCTGAAAATAGTCAGTCCAAACTCATTTTTTGACATAAAAATGGGTTTTTGACTAAATTAAGTTTTTGCAAAAAGCTTCTGCTTTCCATGGAAAAATTTGATTAGCCAAAAAATGGAATGGTGGAAATAGAAGTGTTTCAATCTGGAAATGTTGCAGTGGTACCTTGTGGGAGTTGTAGTTCTGTTCCCTCATGTCTCCATTCTTCTCTATCTACCAGGCTCCCCTGTTGGACTATGTCTCCTGAGATGTACCATTGCTAAGGACTCCATGATACACTGCCTTCCACCTCCAAAAGGGGAGACTTTGTGCAACCAGGGAACCCAACTTATAGAGGAGAAAGGGAGCATGAGGCATCTGAACTACAACTCCCATGAGGCACCGTGGCC
This sequence comes from Trachemys scripta elegans, assembly GCF_013100865.1. Classification (NCBI taxonomy): domain Eukaryota; kingdom Metazoa; phylum Chordata; order Testudines; family Emydidae; genus Trachemys; species Trachemys scripta. The sequence goes on from NC_048302.1 coordinate 132,161, forward strand.
ACATTTCCATATAGAATTTTTTCAGTTTTGGACACATTTTTTGGTATTTGAATTTCTGCCAAAAAAAAATCTGATTATTCTGTGGAAAATTAGATGAAAATGAGTGTTCTTTCCATTGGAAAAAAGGGGGTTGTTTCCCCAACAGCTCTTCCCCTGGCCTAATGTCCACCTCTTTTCCAGGTCTAGACAAACCCTGTGTGACCATAACCTCCCTTAGCAGCTGCATTCCTCAGCATCTGTGCAGCTGTCAGGCTCGAGGGTGATGTTGGTGAGAATGGGAGACAGGGTGTGAGCAGGGCTGAGGAGATGAGTGACCAGATCTGGCTGCCTTCAGAAGGACATGTGAAATACACCTGTTCAATATAACTTCCTCACCGCTGCATCTAAAACATCAAAGAGGAAGAGGAGGAAAATGAGGTGACGAGAGGAAGGGGAGGAAAGATAGTGGGGTGGGTAGGGGGAGGAAGAAAGATGAAAAGCAAAGAAGAAAGGAAACTTCCTTCTGGGGAAGTAGGGAAACAAATTAAGCCCTGGGCTTGGTTATAACTCTTGGGGAGAGACAGATTCTGCTGTGATGGCCCCACTATCAAGCTCTGGATAGACAGAAACCATTAGAAATGGTGAACCTGATCATAAGAATTCTCTGCTCTGGGTCCATTTAGGGTAGCAGCTAGGGGACAGGGGTAGAATTCTTAAGAGCTTTCCCCTGCAAAGTGCAGTACTGAATGGCTTATCTGTTTTTCACCACAGAGAGATGGGATAACCGGGCTGCAAGTTGTTTGCAGTATAGAAAAAGAAAGGCCCTATTTATGGTGTCTCCCAAGAGAAGCAGAGGCGGAATGTGCTAAGGGAAAAGACAATCAAAACTAGCAACTGTCCATCACCAAGTTTGCAGAACCAGGCCATGCACTGTGTGCACCTTTAAACTGGGAGCTGGAGGAATTAGTGAAAGTCAATGGGATTTGGGCATCACTGCAGGTCTACTTAGGATGCCCATATTCTTTATTTTCAGCTGCCACCTTTTGCTTCTTCACCAAGTGAAAATGCTCCCCTTTCCCCTTCCCCCATTTTGTTAAAAAATGTTCCCAGCCTTTGTCCTGAAACCTGAGATTGGGGATGGGCAGTTTTTCTATCTTGCTTTGTGATGGGGAGAGGTGTGCAATGACAGGATTTCCCCTCGTCCACACACAGCAGTTCATTGTCCTAGCTCTTTCTTTTGGTCTCATTCACACAGTCACTCTAGCTCCCTTTGTTCATTTGACCACTGGAGTTATGCACCAGAGCAGCTCAATATTCATGTACAAAGTGGCTTAGACCAGGTTTTGGTGCAGGGATGATGGTTTTGCATCATGGCGAGGCGCGCAGTGATGGAGGGTTTAGCAACGTAGGTAACATAGAGCAACAACTCACTTTGCTACCCAGTTCCATAATCTGGGGCAATTCAGTCTCGGGGTGGAGCACCCCCAGTTTATCATGTGGACCCCAGATCTCAAGCCTCATACCTGAGAGAACCCTGCTCATCTCCTAACCCCCTGGGTCCCTCCATAGCCCTCAGGGAGGCAGGAATTAACCCCGGAAATAAAAGCTGCACTCAGCTATCACGCCAGTGGCTTTGTGGGCTGGACAAACCCACAAATAGCATGAGACCATTTGTGGGCCCATGGGGAGTTTCACATCCTTCCTCCAACCAGAGCACGGTGTACTTAGTCCCCAGAGCCCAGACATACAGATCAGCATTCGCTAGCCCAAATAAGAGTTCATCCCACCCCCAGCTCCAGTCTCAGGGCAGTCACCTCCTGCCCCTGGCAGCACTGGCTGGTGTCTGGGTGGGGTGTGAGCTGGGAGGGTGAATCCTGGTCTCTGCTGCATTGCCTGGCATCCATCTCTGTGTCACTGGGCTCCCCGCTGTGTCCAGATTGCTCCTTCCGCCTTGCCGTGCCCATGCCCCCAGCCTGCTCCCTGGGCTGACCCCCAGCCTGCAGGTCCAGGCTGCATGTAGTCCTGCTCCCTCCCGCAGCAACATGTGCTCCCGACCTAACCCCACAGTCTTCTCCAGCCCCATCCCTGTGCCCGGTGCTCGGCCCAGAGCCCGCCAGGGCTGCAGCCAATCATTTGCCCCACCTTGGGCCAGGCGGAGCTCCTGCTCTGGAGTGGCATTCCCCGCCTGCAATGGGGGGTGGTTTCAGGGAGTCACGCCAGCCATGCCTTAGCCAGCAGAGCTCTGGGGCCAGCTCCCCTCTCTGCCCCCCAATTCAATCAGGGCTGGTGGGTAGGACTGGACCTTTCACACTGGACCCATGCCCATGTGGAGTGTGGACTCCACACCCAGATCACTGCTTAGCAGGGTGACGGCTCCCTCAAGCACATACCTACTCCAGATATTTTCACGCACTCCCTAAGTTACACTGTCTCTATGGCTTTGGTTTTATTTACACCAGGCATTAAATGAAAACCAGTTTTAGGGCTGGTTGTTACAGCATCACCACCACAATCCTTGTAGACAAACAACCACAATAATTCTGCAACAATGCCGCTAGTTTAATTCAAATAAACAAACCTATTCTGGGAACACCCTGAAGCTGTGTCCATGTTGCATGTTTGTGTTTTTTCTTAGGCCTCGTAGTTCTCCGGAGTGGCCCATGCCAACAGCTGCACTCACCTGTGAGGCTTCCCAGCGGGTTCTAGAACTTGCGCGTCCCAAATCAGTGCATCCAGGCTTCGTGCTAGACAGAAAGGTGATGGTGATGTTCAACCAAACTGGGAAAGGGGAACCGTCGCTCCCCCCTGTATCAGCTTTCAGCAACAATTTCACTTTGGTTGCTGCAGCCTGAGGTTAGCCATGGAATAGACACAATGGCCGGTTCGCACTACAGAAACAGCTGGAGGGTTCTGCCAGTTCAGGAGTTGGGGCACAAGTTGCTTGATATGCTTTTTAATTACTAGGTTAAGAAAGTTGTGCCAGACTTGCCATGGCTGCTCAGCCATACTAACTGACGCCATTTTTAAAGCGTCTTTTTCTTGTAGTTTAGTGGTGACTTAAATGGTAGCCCGTTTGCATGATGGGGTTTTTTTTTGTTGTTGTTGCTTTGGTTGGTTGATAAAGATAATAGTGGTGACAGAATACATGTAAACTTCTGTAAGGCTTTTGACTTGGTACTGCATGACATTTTGATTAAAAAAACTAGAATGATACAAAATGAACATGGCCCACATTAAATAGATTAAAACTGGCTAACTGATAGATCTCACACTGTAACTGTAAACAGGGAATCGTCACTGGGTCTGTTTCCAGCAGGGTCTTGCAGGGATTGGTTCTAGGCCCAATGCTGTTTAACATTTTTATCAATGACCTGAAAGAAAACAAAATTATCACTGTTAAAGTTTGCAGATGACACACAAATTGGGGGAGTAGTAAATAATGAAGAGGACAGGTCACTGATACAGAATGATCTAGAACGCTTGGTAAACTGGGCACAAGCATTTTAATACTAAATGTAAATGGATACATCTGAGGACAGAGAATGCCGGCTATACTTACAGGATGGGGGACTCTATCCCGGGAACCTGTGACTCCAAAACAAGATTTGGGGGTTGGGGTGGATAATCAGCTGAACATGAGCTCCCAGTGTGACTCTATCGGCAAAAGAGATAAGGTGATCCTGGGATGCATAAACAGGAGAATCTCGGCTGGGAGCAGAGAGGTTATTTCACCTCTGTAACTGGCATTAAAGCAACTGCTGCTGGAATCCTGTGTCCAGTTCTGGTGCCCATAATTTAAGATGGATGTTGATAAATTGGAGAGGGTTCAGAGAAGAGCCATGAGAACAATTAAAGGGTTAAAAAAACCTGCCTTAGAGTGATAGACTCCAGGAGCTCACTCTATTTAGCTTAACCAACAGAAGGATGAGGGGTGACTTGGTTACAGTCTAGAAGTACCTATATGGGAAACAGATACTTCGTAATGGGCTCTTCAGTCTAGCAGAGGAAGGTCAAACACAATCCAACAGATGGAAGTTGAAGCTAGACAAATTCAGACTGGAAATAAGGTGTACATTTTTAACAGTGAGGGTAATTAACCATTGGAACCATTTACCAACGGTCATGGTGGATTCTCCGTCATTGGCAATTTTTAAATGAAGATTGGGTGCTTTTCATACAGATCGGCTCTAGGAATTATTTGGGGAAAGTCTCTGGCCTGTGTTATAAAGGAGGTCAGGCTAGATAATCACAATGGTCCCTTCTGGTCTTAGAATCTACGACTCTACATGTTCTCTTTATGTGTTACAGAAATTCCAAAAGACATCTGCTGGGGGATTGAAAACAGACTAGTCTAAGTGGCCAAAAATAACTACAAACCGACATCATGCTCTTGGCTATAGTGCATGATAAAATGGGTTGGGAAAATGGAAAGAGCTGATTGGCTGATAAGAATTCTGACCCCCTGTTGTTGCTAGATAATGCAAACCACATTTGGAATTCATTAGCCATGTTCACATCGGACATACTTACCCGCCTGTACAAGGACAGAAGAAAGGGCCAGGAACTGCAGTTCCCCCTTTTTTGATGCTATTGTACAGGAAACCTAAATTGAGAGTGACCTCTGAAGTCTCTCTTCCTCAGTCGGTCACTCTCTAGTAGGGGGTGAGAGGGTTCAGGCAGGATCTCAGATAACATGAGTCATATTCATTCATGTACATAGTAGGGAAGCAGAAGTGCTTACACCGCAGGAATCACTGGGTGAGATTCTGTGACCTGTGGTATGCAGGAGGTCAGACTAGGTGATCATAGTGGTTTCTTCTGGCCCCAATTATGACTATTGCAAAAAGAGAATTAAAAATCCCATTCCAGTACATAAATTACTCTCGCCTTTGAAGATGCAAGTTAAGAGACCATCCTTTTTTTTTTAAAGTATGAATATCTATATTTAACAAATAAATGTTATGACTGTCAGGAAGGAGGATTAGAAAATTGCTTTGTTGTGGGAAATATTACTGTCACAGATCAGGGCAACTACACCTGTATCCCTCTCCATCCTTACCAAGGATGACAGTAGGTTGTAGCTGTAGGTTGACAGCTCTTCAGCAATAACCTCTCTTGGGCAGAGACCTGTCTTTTTCTCCCCCTGACCAGAGATTTTCCAGGCTGCATGGTTTCCTGCCTACACTGTGATATTCCCAGCAAGCCAGACCATTAACAGGCCAGTGTCTCCACTTTGCTTTCACTCTGGCGGCTGTGAACAACGTAATTACCACACAGCTCTATCTAAGCAAGCACAGTTATTCTTAAGATGAAAGCATAACAGAGAAAGGTGTTAATGACAGTACAAGAACCTACATGCATTCTCAAAAGCTTACCGGGGCTACCCCCACTCCAACCTCAGGCTCTGGTCGGTGTCAGTCCTTTAAAACCCACCGCTGGGTTTTTGCCATGGTTACAAGTTTATAACCATCTCAGATACAGAACCAGAGCAATCATGAATAGCTCAGTCTTTCCTGTATACAGCTTGGGCCTTTGATCTTGGCCTCATGTAACAGGCAAGACAAAAGCCCACTCCTCAGCGTGGAGCTTCAAAGAGCTTGGTTTTTGCATAACTGGAGATGGGGAATTTACATTCACCTCCCCCTAGGCATTTCCCAAGAAATCCCCTTCACAATTGTCCATTCTTGTCTGGCACATTGTTCAGTATAGTCCTTTGGTCATTCACGCCTCACATCACAGCTGCCCTGCCCCCAGAGAGCTTATATACTATTCTGTCCCACAATAATACTTAAACTTTGCATTTAATATAATGGACCCCAAAGATACTTAAACTTAATTCAGTAAGGTCTTCCAAGATATTGCAGGCCATTGCCACATCCAGCACTATTACAACACAGGGAGAAACCTGCTTCTTCATTTTACTCACATAGCTTGTTCTGTGAATTCTATTTGGGTGTAGTTCAGTAACTTCATTTCCTTTCAATCAGCTGGCTAAAATAAAAAACAATAACAACCATGAATCCTATTAGCCATAAAAATATGTAATGCTAACGATCTTGTGTATCTGTTCTCTGGATGCTTTGTGCAATAGTTCGACTGTTTATGGTCAATATATTTCTTTGTCACAGTATTTCCTGTCAATGTAGCTGAAAAATAGATGTAGTCTAGGAAAGCAACGCCTCCCTCTCTTTAGTGACTTCTGTTGTGTAACAGTAGGGCTGTATGGGAGGGTACATGATGTATATCAAGTTTATATTTTTGGATGCAGGTGTTTGCCTACTTCATGCCAGCTGTGAATGCCAAGAACAACATTTGGCTGAAATGACAGCTCCCATTCTCTCTCTTTCCCAGATCCAATGTGGCCAGCAAAAGAAGAGGAGTACAATACTCATGTCCCCAAAAGGCACTGCAGTCCCCTAGCTGATCTTGCAAAACTCCACTTGCTAAATTGTCAGACAAGCTTCTTTGTGCTTCCTGCCATGCGGTGCCTCCCTCTTGGGAAGAGCTTCCCTAAATATCCACCAAGCCACCTCACTGGCATCCTGCACCGCCCTCCTTTTCCAAGAAGCATACAAAAAAACCCTGACAACGGTCAGGCTGCTGGTATGCTAAGCGAGCCCACTGTCCATCATGCTGACCTGTATTGTCTTTTTGTTTCCTTGCACTCCCCCGTCTGTCTGTGTCCATCTGTTGTCTCTTGTCTTACACTTGGATTAAGTCTTTTTGTTCTGTGTTTATACAGTACTTAGCACAATGGGGTCCTGGTCCATGACTGGGCCTCCTCAGTGCTACCACAATGTAGAGTAATAAATGTAGTTAGATGTTCAGCTCCGTGTGTTTACTCTGTTTGCCGTCCCAGCTCTGCACAGGCAGCTGGCACAGCAGACCTCGAGTGAACGGCCCAATGACCACAAGATCCATCAAGGTGCAAAGGCCCTTGGTCGGGTTTATTGTTAACGAAGCACGGTCCTCGCTCCCCTGATCAATGTCTATAGATACACTAGCACATGCACGCCCGTGGCAACGCACCAGTTCAGTGAATGGCGGAACTTTCCATTTCCCCCTCGGCTAGCCAAAGACTCTCCCTCCGAGACTCCATTTTATATATCAATGCAAACAAGTTACGTATTGCCCCGCTGATGTAGTTAGGTGCCACCCATCACCTTTTACATGTTGGTTCGATCAAAACATCTCTATCCATCATGCTGTCATCCTGACCTTATATTTCGAATGGGTCAGCGTGTTCCTGTTCTCTTTAGGGAATGGGCTAGTATTGAGGTGTTCTGGTACCACCCTACTGGAATGTGCTTGCATGAGTGCTCTGTGCCTAGCACCTCTTCGGAATGTGTGTTTCTGTAATATCAGCCCTGTTCTTCCCAGATTCTGTGAACAGGTCCTGTCTAGCTCACAGCTTGACTTTGATCACTACTTTAGCCCAGGCCTCAGGCCTTATTCCAAGCCTCTGATACAAGGGCTTATGTCTCTGGCTCTCTTCCCACTACATTCCTCCACTTTTTGTCTTTTTATGGGGAAGATGTTCACCCATTGTCCTGGAAAAGCATAATGCATGGACTGAAGGTGACCCATTGGACTAAACACTGTTATGTGGTCACCTTACACATTCATGCCTCATCTGTCCTGTAATCTACACATTCCCTTGTATGACTGATAGATTTTATTTTTTAATTGTTTTTAGTTCCTTATGGTGGACCTGGGAATGTTAGGCCCGGGACCGTGACTGATGTGTGGGATTTAGAGTTGTTTTTTGATAACTTTGGGGCGACATGAGGAGGCCTTTCTACTTAGTTGGTGATTGATGAGAAGGGCTTTGGTCACTATTACAAGTGTATTGTGCTTATACTTTATAGAGTAGTACAGGTGTATAGATGGATATATATGAGGGATTACATGATTATTTTCTTGAATAGATGAATACCAGACATATTCCCTATAAGCCCTGCTAGAAAGAAAAGGTGGGGAGAACTAATGCATCAGGCTTTAAAGAGTCCCTTGCAGGTTGCTGCGCTTGCAGGTGGATTTTATGGGGCCATTGCTCACCTGTTGTGGTGCATGGCTTCAGTAAATGGGTAGAGGCATTTCCCACCAGGAAAGAAGATAGCCCTGCAGCTGCTAAAATGCTGATGCTAGAAGTATTCCCCAGATGAGGACTGCCACACAGTACTGATTCTGATAATGGACCTGCGTTCATTGGGAAAGGATTCCGGACCATGGATACATGGGCTGCTATTCCCTTACCTTTGCACATTCCCTACCATCCTCAAGCTGGAAGGCAGGTGGAAAGTATGAACAAGTCTCTTAAAATTGAATTATCCAAAGTGTGCAATGAACTGGGAACAAATTGGGATATGGTGCTCCCGTGGGTTCATATGAGAATCTGGAGCCGTCCTAATCGCATGACAGGACTTAGCCCTTCTGAGGTGCTCTTTGCCTGTCTGGAAAAACTTGCTATACCCCCCAGATTACTGAAAGCAATGGCAACACCAATCTGGATAAAACATCTTAAACACTGGTTGGGTATGGCCCAAGGGTCTGCTGCAGCAAACCCAGCTGCAGAACAGCAAAAAATGAATCAAGATGAAAACAGTGATATTAAGCAATGGCAAATTGGAAGCCAAGTAATGGTTAAAAGTGACCAGCACCTATTGTCATGTTTCCCCATTTTCTTTTTTAAAATTCATATGGGTCCCCCCTTGCTGGCAATTCATCGGGTTAATCAAACTCTGTGGGGATTTGCAGAGTAGGTATTAGGGGGTTCACTACCTCATAGTTTTCTGCCATGTTAGATCGCGATTCCTACAGAGGGCAGCTCATTTACTTAACAGATCAGCGGTTGGGGTCCCCAGTGTAGTTAGATGTTTGGCTGCATGTGTTTCCTCCATATGCCATCCCAGCTCTGCACAGGTAACTGGCACAGCAAATCTCAATGAACCACTCAATGACCACAAGGTCCATCAAGGTGCGAAGGCATTTGGTCGGGTTTATTGTCAAGGAAGCACGGTCCTAGCTCCCTGGATCAATGTCTACAGTTCTATTAGCACATGTATGCCCGTGACAATGGATGCAGCTCAGTGAATGCCTGGTGGCTTTACCTTCCCGGGAGTCCTGTCAGCCCCCCTCTTCAAGTCCAATAGGCCTTGGTTCAAACCAGGTGTCCGAGGTAGGTGCCTGACATCAGACCGTCTATCCTCTCCTCCACCAGACTGCCAGGTCCTTTACTGTAGGGCCCAGGGCTGGCAGTGATGTGATCAAGCTGCACACACTACGAGATGGGTCAGAGCAGTGCTCACAGCTGGAGAGGAGCAGGAAACCTGCTGCAGCCTGCCTGGAGAGATGGCCAGAAAAGTTAGGTGCTGAGAGAAGTTCAGGACGAGAGTAGGAGCCGGGGGAAGAGTAGCACGATCGAAGTCTGTGAGGGTCTGGGAAAGCAATACAGTACAGTGGTTGGTGGACCATAAAGAGCCTGACATGGTGGAGAGGCGAGTGGAAGGGCTGATGTCAGGACAAGTACCTTGCACATCTGGTGAGAAATGGCTTTACTGTACTGAGATCCCCGGGGGCCCATTGGGCCTGCTGTTGCACTTTTCCCAGGCCCAGTAACTCCTGGCTGCAGGCCTGGAGACTAAGCAGTTCTGTGCCATCTATACTGTGTGAGGCGTTTTATTCCCCCCTCTTGCTTTTCTTGCCTTACAGATTAGCCTTTGCCCAAAATAGCTTATGTCCAAATAAATCTGTTAGTCTTTAGGTGCCACCGGACTCCTTGTTGTTTTTGTGGATACAGACTAACACAGTTACCCCTCTGATAGATTAGCCTTTGTGTGCCTGGGGCACCCCTGGTGATTTTCCATTGAGCAGGTTGGGTGGCTGCCAGGTACACTCGCGCACACACACAAACTTTGGAAAGACATCCCCCTTTTCTCTCTTCACTTATAATCCCTGTATTCTCCTCCTCTGGCTGCTGTTTATCCACCCTTGAGCACAGTATTGTGAACGCGCCATTGTAAACATTATCTAAGGTCCTTCCTTTCCATTGCCTGCGGCTCCACCAGATGCGTAGCAGCAGTTCCATGACCTCCTCGGCCCACCTGTTGTTTCCTCCCATAAAGAAGACCAACACCCAAATTTCCAAACAACATTCAGTGCGGGTTGGTTTGGGGACTGAGGGTGGCATTTCCAGGGCCCGTTGTTTTCAATGGGATTGGTGCTCCTCAACCACTTAGGCACTTTTGAAACTCCCACCCTAAGAGGAGATTTTTAAGTTTTGTTCTGCGTGTTTCAATGAAGCTTTGTGCCTTGCTGTCTAAGTCTGACTTGGTTACTGGTATGTGTCAGAGATCAAACTTTTCAAATGTAGGCACCTAAAACTAGGGACCCACCTCCCTGGTTAGGTACCCACATTAAAAATGGCCTGATTTTCAGACCGCTCCCACTGATGTCAATGGGAACTGGGCATATTCAGCTCCTCTGAAAATCAAACTCTTATACAGCTGCCTAAGGTGAGAAACCTGCCTGTGATAATATTGGCCTCTAACATCTAACAGACCTGTGTACTGGTTTATTTGCCCTCTGTAGGTTGAAACACAAATTACAGACACTGCGAGGATGACTCTCACCCCCCCAAGAACACAACGTCTTGCCCAGCCGAAGGTTCAGAAGAATACTTTGTGTTACGACCGGGGAAGTCCCGAGTCCATGATCCGTCCAGTAAGGCAATGTGGCTGCAGCTCCTTGGTGTGGAGGGCCTTCCTCTCTATTGATGGGCTGTCATTGGTCTCCCTTAGATGACAAAAGCAGACAATGCTTATGCATTCAGTGTATAAAAAACAGCTTCAGGCTTCACAAGCCAGTATCCTCCTCCCTGCCCGCAGAGCAATGGTTCTGGTGCAATCCCGGGTCAGGCTGGATACCGGACGCCTGGCACATGGTGCTCAGATACCCTGAAGATGTGCAAGGCATGAACACGAGGCAGACGGATAGATGGCAGGTGGGTGGGTAGGTAAGAGATAGACAGGCTGGAGGAGAGCGGGGACTGGAAGGTCCATCACTGCACAGATCCTCTCATTCTCCTCCATGCATACGGGCCCAGAGAAGCTGCTCTAGCCATTAGGCTGAAGTAGCTGCTGCAGAACAGGTCTGCAGCCAGTCTGGGACAAGGATTCTTTCTCCCACCCATGCATTTGTCTGGCACCTGACGTGGTGCTCAGGCTGGCACTGCACTTGGCACTTACCCCAGGAGAAAAAGGAGCAGCAGTTCAGATCCATTTGAAGCTTGTCCCGTTTATGGGAAGAGGGAGATGCAGTGGTTAAGATGGAGAGTGCACCATGCAGGGCAGCGAAGGTGATGCATGGAATGAAAGTGCTTTGGCATAGGATAGCCTGACAAGCCAGGGTGATCTAGTCCAGGGGGTCTCAAACTGGGGGTCATGACCCCTCAGGGGGTCATGGTGGGTCGCAAGCTGTTAGTCTCCACCCCAAACCCCACTTTACATACAGCGTTTGTAATAGTGTTAAATATTTGTAAAGTGTTTTTAATTTATAGGGGGGGGTCACACTCAGGCTTGCTGTGTGAAAGGCATCCCCAGTACAAAAGATGAGAACCACTGCTATGTGATCTTGGGCAAGTCACCTCCTTTCTCTGTGCCTCAGTTTCTCCTCCCTCCCCTGTCCACGTAGACTATAAAAGTTCTCTCACTGCATATGTGCCGTGCCCAGCACAGCAAGGCCTGATGGCTGTGGGCACCCCTGTAATACTAAAGATAAGACCAACGGTGCTAGGAGCTTGGACAAAAGAGAATCAAGTCCAGGGCCAGGGTGTTAGTGGTTGGGATGATGAGGAAAGGGCGGATTTCAGAGCTACTGATGGGAAAGAACCAGCTGTGAGAGGGAAATGAAGGAGAGGAATTCCCTCAACTCCAGACCCTGCCCCTTTGTTCTGGTCCATTCCACAGACTCAGACTTCAGTCTCTAACAACCCTTGGCTAGCTGAGATCCTGCAGTGAGACTAGTCTCAGGAATGGTTCTTTCCCCTCACCCCTAACCCCCTCCCGCACCCCAACTCCCTGCCCCAGCCTGGTGAAAGTGAGTGAGGGTGGGGGAGAGCAAGTGACGGACGGACGGAGGGGGGATGGAGTGAGCGAGGCGGGGCCTCAGACAAGGGAGGGAGGGACAGGGTAGGGGCAAGGTAAGGGTGTTTGGGTTTGTGTGATTAGACAGTTGGCAACCCTATCATGCTGTGACGAGGGGATTGGTAGCGGGACAGGCAGCTAGGGGAGCTGGCGAGCTCTGATAGGGATACTTTAGCGCTCTGGTGGGTGTCAGGCATCTCCACTCTGCCCACCTCTGTTCAGTGCGTGTGTGAGGAGCCAGTGGGAGGGTCAGTGCAGAGCTGTGTCTGCAGTACCTTCAGTATGCCGAAGGGTCAAGCGACCCTCCCCAGCATCTAGTGCCCCCAGCAGCCGGCCTGGGCAGGGCCAGAGCCTCTCCTCTTCCAGCCACGCTGCCCTCCTGGGACGCTGCCCAGGCTCCGCTCCTGGGGGCTCCGGCTCACTCGGCCACTGTCCCCAGAAGCTGAGCCTGGGCAGGGGGCAGCCTGCCAGGCACTCTCCCAGTGGCTCTGGGGCCTGGCTGCCAAGATCAGTTGAACCTGCCAGGGGGAGCTGGCGCAGTGGGGGGATAGAGCCACCCACCCCCCCCCCCCCCGGTAATGGTGGACGGGGAGTGTGCAGGGGCCCTAGATTGGGGGTGGGGTGGGGAGGAGTCACGTGGGGAATTCAACTGCCCCCCTTTAGCTGGTGCCCCTGTTGGTGTCCCTACCACGAGTCGCCTTGATGCATCCAGCATTATAACGGGGCCATGTAGCCCAGGCCAGAGAGTACGGTGGCGTGTTTCTCTCCTGGTCTGGGCAGGACTGGCCATGAGGTTCATTCTTGCTGAGACTGAGCCTATGATGGCAGGTTGGGGGAAGCAGTGCAGGTTTAGCAAAGACACTGTCAGCCCCCCTGGTTGAGGGGATGGGTGCAGCATTTGTCACTTGGGTGTATAACTTAGTAGGCTTGGTAGACTCCCAGCCGCTTCCCTAGGATCAAATAACAGCAGTGGCCAGGCGGTGTCTGGGCAGGAGGCTCCAGCTTTTTCTCTTGTCTGTGGACTTTGCTACCGTGATCCATGCCTTTGTCACATCTCGCCTGCTCTGCTGGGCTGCATTGGGTACAAATCCCTTTGGGAACAGAAGCGTTTATGAAGTGGGGTCTCCTGACAGGAGAGTATGGCACTGGGCTGCAGATTGGCACTGGCTGCCCCATGGCTTCCTAACATTCAGCCCAGCACTTCACGGCAGAATGCTCCTTCGGCTTGAATCTAACAGCTGTACTTTCAGGACAGAACTCTTCCTGTGGTTCCTCTCACAGGTATCTAGGTCTGCCCAGCAAGCAGTAGCAAATGTTCGGACACTAGAGTTGGCTAAAGCAAAAGCGGTGTCACCTGAGTATCTGCCTGCCCGTGATACTGAACGGCCAGTGACAAAGGCAGCAAAGCACGCAGTGACTACACCTAGGATTGAGGAACTGTCCCAGCCGTGCAAAAGGTATGTGCTCACCAAAGGGGCTCGCTCAAAGGAGAGGTGAGAGCACTTTTCTTTGTCGTCGTTCCTGTGTCTCACCAGCTGGGTCTATGGCCATTTCGTACAGAACGTGGAAATGTATTAAGCAGAATTAGCTCTTGTAGAAACCCAAAAGCTAGTTGTGCTGTTAAACAGCTGCCATTCCACCCCAGAGATGTTTGCATGTTAGTATTGGAAGAAGCAACTCGTGAATTGGACTGTTTATATAGTTGAAAAGTGCTTTTAAATTTTTTGAGATGGCAGAGCTGGGAAAACCACTCTGGATTATGAATTTAGCACATTAGTTAGTAAATATGTTAAGACAAGTAAGGCTAATGTATCATACAATGCTCTTTGTTCATTTATGTAGCCTTTGTCACCTGTCTGGAGTGGCTCACAACTGTGAGTGCCAAGTATCAGAGGGGTAGTCGTGTTAGTCTGAATCTGTAAAAAGCAATAGAGGGTCCTGTGGCACCTTTAAGACTAACAGAAGTATTGGGAGCATAAGCTTTCGTGGGTAAGAACCTCATTTCTTCAGATGCAAGTAATGGAAATCTCCAGAGGCAGGTATAAATCAGTATGGAGATAACGAGGTTAGTTCAATCAGGGAGGGTGAGGTGCTCTGCTAGCAGTTGAGGTGTGAACACCAAGGGAGGAGAAACTGCTTCTGTAGTTGGATAGCCATTCACAGTCTTTGTTTAATCCTGATCTGATGGTGTCAAATTTGCAAATGAACTGGAGCTCAGCAGTTTCTCTTTGGAGTCTGGTCCTGAAGTTTTTTTGCTGTAAGATGGCTACCTTAACATCTGCTATTGTGTGGCCAGGGAGGTTGAAGTGTTCTCCTACAGGTTTTTGTATATTGCCATTCCTGATATCTGACTTGTGTCCATTTATCCTTTTACATAGTGACTGTCCAGTTTGGCCAATGTACAGAGCAGAGGGGCATTGCTGGCACATGATGGCATATATAACATTGGTGGACGTGCAGGTGAATGAGCCGGTGATGTTGTAGCTGATCTGGTTAGGTCCTGTGATGGTGTTGCTGGTGTAGACATGTGGGCAGAGTTGGCATCGAGGTTTGTTGCATGGGTTGGTTCCTGAGTTAGAGTTGTTATGGTGTGGTGTGTGGTTGCTGGTGAGAATATGCTTAAGGTTGGCGGGTTGTCTGTGGGGAAGGACTGGCCTGCCTCCCAAGGTCTGTGAAAGTGAGGGATCATTGTCCAGGATGGGTTGTAGATCACTGATGATGCGTTGGAGAGGTTTAAGCTGAGGACTGTAGGTGATGGCCAGTGGAGTTCTGTTGGTTTCTTTTTTGGGCCTGTCTTGAAGCAGGAGGCTTCTGGGTACATGTCTGGCTCTGTTGATTTGTTTCTTTATTTCCTTGTGTGGGTATCGTAGTTTTGAGAATGCTTGGTGAAGATCTTGTAGGTGTTGGTCTCTGTCTGAGGGGTTGGAGCAGATGCGGTTGTACAGCGCTTGGCTGTAGACGATGGATCGTGTGGTGTGTCTGGGGTGGAAGCTGGAGGCATGAAGGTAGGCGTAGCGGTCAGTGGGTTTTCGGTATAGGGTGGTGTTAACGTGGCCATCGCTTATTTGTACTGTGGTGTCTAGGAAGTGGACCTCTCGTGTAGATTGGTCCAGGCTGAGGTTGATGGTGGGTGGAAGCAATATATACCTCTAGACCAGTGGCACAGCTATGGGCACCCGCATGGCCCCACAATATGCCAACATTTTTATGGCTGACCTGGAACAACGCTTCCTCAGCTCTCGTCCACTCACGCCCCTTCTCTACCTATGCTATATTGATGACATCTTCATCATCTGGACCCATGGGAAGGAGACCCTGGAAGAATTCCACCATGATTTCAACAGCTTCCACCCCACCATCAACCTCAACCCCTAGGTCCTTTTCTGCAGAATTGCTGCCTAGCCATTCAGTCCCTAGTCTCTAGCAGTGCATGGGATTTTTCCATCCTAAGTGTGGCAATATATCACCACCCATTACAAAATGTTCTGTGAGCTATTTTGCAAAAATAATGAAATTTTAGTACTTTGGGACCTTTCAATGACACCTGCTATGAAATCTTGGCTGCGAGATGTGGAGAGGTCACCAGTGATTTGTGCAGAGTGTAAGAGGTGCAGTTTGAAGGTCTCCTGAAAACAAGCTCTTATTGTTAGTAGCTGATTTAGAACTTAGGCTCCAATTGTTAAAACTGAGGGAGTCTTCAGAAATCACTGTGCCACAATTCATACTCCTAACCCATTCTTCTTCTCTGTTCCAGGCCCACTGCGAACCTTGCTCAGTTTGATCCAGATGCCTTTTTAGTAAAGGAGTCTGCTAAGAAGGCAGTTTGCTCCAGCAGGCTTCAAAATCTAGCACGCCCTATTGAGCGCTGAACCCCTTGGCTCTTAAGTTCATTAAATCCTTAGAAGATTCATGGCTGTCTCGTCTGCTGTCCCCATCCCCAGTGTGTTTGATTACATGTTGTAGACCAGGGGTCTCAAACTCAATTTACCTTAGGGCCAGTGCCAGTCCTCAAATTCTCCCAGCCGGCCAATGTAACTCACGCCACCCAGAACCCACCCCCCAAAAACTCCACCTCCCACCTGCCTAAGGCTCTTGGACGGAGTTTGGGTGGGGGAGGAGGTCTGGGGTAGGGGTTTGGGGTGCAGGCTCTGGGAGGGAGTTTGGGTGCAGAAGGGGTGAGAGGTTGGGCTCTGGGAGGAGGTCTGGGGTGCAGGCTCTGGGATGGAGTTTGGGGGCAGAGGGTGTGTGGGAAGGGGGTGCAGGCTCCAGAAGGGAGTTTGGGGGCGGAAGGGGGTGTGTGGGAAGGGGAAGGGGTTGCAGGCTCTGGGAGGGGGTCGGGGGTGCGGCGCTTACCTGGGACTCAAAAGCAGGCCGGGGGACCTCCGTGCGCTTCTTCCCCTAGGCACTGCCCCCACAGCATCCCATTGGCCACTGGTCTGCAGGGAGGGGCTGGCAGCCACTGGAGCGAGCAGGCAGACGCTGCTCAGCTCCGCTGCGCTGCTGGGACCCCTGAGGAGAGAGCACCCGGGGGTGACAGGTGGGGCCAAGGGAGAGACCCGGCTCCAAAACTCCTGGGCCACATTGGGGAAGCTCACGGGCCGGGAGTTTGAGACCCCTGTTGTAGATAGACTGTATGCTTGGGGGAGTTTGAATAAAGAAGAGGTGGGCGATCTAGGCAAAAGCCCTCCAGTGATTCAATTGCTGCTGCTTTTAAATACGTTGTGTTTCTACCCAAGTTCTCAATTAAAAATGTGTCCAAAAATAAAAAAAACTCAGAGTATCTCTTTGCACTATTAGGGCTGGATCATACTCCCCATGCCCTGAGTTCCTTTGCTTCGGAGTGGCGCCCTATGAGAGGATTTCTTCCATGAGTGCTATAGCCCATCCATCTCCACATTTTTTATACTCACATTGCCCTTATATAACATGTTTTAGTTTCATCTTCATGGGTGGGCCTAGAACCACCATGGTCTGCAAAGACATGCCTTTCGCTTCGCTGGGAGGCACCTACAACCCAATGCAGAAATCCTTTCTCATGGTTTTCGTAAGCGATTTCCAGTCGGGGTGAATTTTTTTTTGGCAAATAGTTTATTCACCAAAAAATGCAGTTTCAGGTTCACTGAAACTATTTGCAAATTTGGGTTGAACTCAGTGAATAGTTTTGGCTGGAAAAAAAAAGGAAAACATATTCTGAAAATACTGAAGTGAAACATTTTGATTTTTTGTTTCAAAATGATGATTTGTTTAAAAATTTAGCTAGATTTAGCTAATTTCCCCCGAAGTGTAAAAAGCTCCCAAAATGAAATGAAATATTCTATTTTGAGTTGAACTAAATGTTTTTTGTTTGACCCAAAATAAAAAAATATATTTTTCTTTTAGGGTGAGAAATATTGAAAAATTGTCATTTTGGGTTTACCCGAAACAAAACGTTTTTCTGTTTGTTTTTTTTTCAGTTTGGCCACGGAACTGAAAAATTAATTATTCAACCAGCTCTATTCTCCATACCTCCATACAGTTAAATAATGCTTAGGATAGATTTACACTTGGATTACTTTGTAAATGAAGGATATTATTCGTATATTGCTACTGTAACAGATGAAAGGCATGTGTATATGCTCAAGTGTAATCTGTGCTTTGCTTTATGGACTCAAAATCCCATATGGAATGCCAATAGGTGTGGAAGAGCACATATTTAGGGAACGTAAGAATAGCAATACTGGGTCAGACCAAAGGTCCATCTAGCCCAGTATCCTGTCTTCTGACAGTGGCCAATGCCAGGTGCCCAGAGGGAATGATCAGACCAGGTAATCACCAAGTGATCCATCTCCTGTCGCCCATTGCCCGCTTCTGGCAAACAGAGGCTACAGCCACCATCGCTGTCCATCCTGGCTAATAGCCATTGATAATAGCACCCCTTAGCGATGCAGTTATTAAAGGGGGTACTAGTAAAGAGGATAGGAAAGAAGCTGATAAAGTACAGGTAGAAGCTAGTGAGGAACAGTCAAATGTAAAAGCGTCCCATTTAAATATGAGCTGTGAAGGAAATATTGACAAAATGTACAAGTGCTTATATACAAATGTTAGATGTCTAAATACTAGAGTGAACTGGCGTGCCTGGCAATAAATGAGCATGTTGATATAACAGGCATAACAGAAACTCGGTGGGATGATGATAATCAATAGGACATGGTAATACCATAGTATAACATATATAGGAATGACAGAGTAGTTTGTGCTCGTGGGGGAGTGGCACACTGTGGGTATTACGAAATTAGGTCGAATTTATAGAAGCCGGTTTTATAGATATCGGTTTTATACAATAGATTGTGTGTGTCCCCACATAAAATGCTCTAAGTGCATGAAGATGGCGGACAACGTCCACAGTACTGAGGCTAGCGTCGACTTCTGGAGCACTGCACTGTGGGTGGCTATCCCACAGTTCCCGCAGTCTCCGCCGCCCATTGGAATTCTGGGTTGAGATCCCAATGCCTGATGATGCAAAACAGTGTCGCAGGGGGTTCTGGGTACATGCCGTCAGGCCCTCCCCCTCCGTCAGAGCAACGGCAGACAATCAATTCGTGCCTTTTTACCTGGGTTACCTGTGCAGACAGCATACCACGGCAAGCATGGAGCCCGCTCAGCTCAGCTCACCGTCACCATATGTCATCTGGGTGCCGGCAGACGTGATACTGCATTGCTACACAGCAGCAGCTAATTGCCTTTTGGCAGTAGACGGTGCAGTATGACTGGTAGCCGTCATCGGCGATCTGGGTGCTGGCAGACGAGGTACTGCATTGCTACACAGCAGCAGCCCCTGGCCTTTTGGCAGTAGATGGTGTATTACGATTGGTATCCGTCATCGTTGTATTCCAGTTCGATCAGAGGCACCTGGGCAGACATGCTTTGTCTCCTGGAGACTCAGTCCTGCCGGCAGTCCTATGAACCGTCGTGACGATGATGGCTAGCAGCCGTAGTACAGTATCTTCTGCCAAGCACCCAGAAGATGCCGAGGGCTATCAGTCATGCTGCACCGTCTGCTGCCAGCTTAAAATGTAAAAAATAGATGTATTCATTTGCTTCCCCCTCCCTCCATGAAATCAACGGCCTGCTAAACCCAGGGGTTTGAGTTCAATCTGGGGGAGGGGCATTCTGTGTGACAGTTGTTTGTGTTTCTCCCTGATGCACAGCCACCTTTGTTGATTTTAATTCCCTGTACCTGTACGCCATGTCGTCAGTCGCCCCTCCCTTCCTCCGTCAGTTTCGCGCCTTTTTTCAGACCAGACGTCATAGCACTGGGATCATGGAGCCCGCTCAGATCACCGCGGCAATTATGAGCACTATGAACACCACGCGCATTGTCCTGGAGTATATGCAGAGCCAGGACATGCCAAAGCAAAACCAGGACCAGCCGAGGAGGCGATTGCAGCGCAGCGACGAGAGTGATGAAGAAATTGACATGGACATAGACCTCACACAAGGTACGGGCCCCAGCAATGTGCAAATCATGGTGTTACTGGGGCAGGTTCATGCCGTGGAACGCCGATTCTGGGCCCGGGAAACAAGCACAGACTGGTGGGACCGCATCGTGTTGCAGGTCTGGGACGATTCCCAGTGGCTGCGAAACTTTCGCATGCATAATGGCACTTTCATGGAACTTTGTGACTTGCTTTCCCCTGTCCTGAAGCACCAGAATACCAGGATGAGAGCAGCCCTCACAGTTGAGAAGTGAGTGGCGATAGCCCTGTGGAAGCTTGCAACGCCAGACAGCTACCGGTCAGTTAGGAATCAATTTGAAGTGGGCAGATCTACTGTGGGGGCTGCTGTGATCCAAGTTGCCAGGGCAATCAAAGACCTGCTGATATCAAGGGTAGTGATTCTGGGAAACGTGCAGGCCATAGTGAATGGCTTTGCTGCAATGGGATTCCCAAACTGTGGTGGGGCGATAGACCGAACCCATATCCCTATCTTGGCAGCGGAGCACCAAGCCACCGAGTACATAAACCGCAAGGGGTACTTTTCAATGCTGCTGCAAGCCCTGGTGGATCACAAGAGACGTTTCACCAACATCAATGTGGGATGGCCGGGAAAGGTACATGATGCTCGCGTCTTCAGGCACTCTGGCCTGTTTCGAAAGCTGGAGGAAGGGACTTTCTTCCCGGACCAGAAAATAATCGTTGGGGATGTTGAAATGCCTATCGTGATCCTTGGGGACCCAGCCTACCCCTTAATGCCATGGCTCGTGAAGCCGTACACAGGCAGCCTGGACAGTAGTCAGGACTTGCTCAACTATAGGCTGAGCAAGTGCCGAATGGTGGTGGAATGTGCATTTGGACGTTTAAAAGCGCGCTGGCGTGGCTTACTGACTCGCTCCGACCTCAGCGAAAAGAATATTCCCATTGTTATTGCTGCTTGCTGTGCGCTCCACAATATCTGTGAGAGTAAGGGGGAGACATTTATGGCGGGGCGGGAGGTTGAGACAAATCGCCTGGCCGCTGATTACGCGCAGCCAGACACCAGGGCAGTTAGAAGAGTACAGCAGGGCGCGGTGCGCATCAGAGAAGCTTTGAAAACGAGTTTTGTGACTGGCCAGGCTACGGTGTGAAACTTCTGTTTGTTTCTCCTTACCCCACCCTCCCCTCCCCCCTTCGAGCACCGTTTGCAGAGGCAATAAAGTCATTGCTACTTCACATTCATGCATTCTTTATTAATTCATCACACAACTAGGGGGATAATTGCCAAGGTAGCCCAACAGGGGTGGGGGAGGAGGGAAGGAAAAGGACACACTGTAGTTTAAAACTTTAAGACTTTAACACTTATTGAAGGCCAGCCTTCCGCTGCTCGGGCAATCATCTGGGGTGGAGTGACTGGGTGGCCGGAGGCCCCCCCACCGTGTTCTTGGGCGTCTGGGTGAGGAGGCTATGGGACTTGGGGAGGAGGGCTGTTGGTTACAGAGGGGCTGTAGCGGCAGTCTCTGCTCCTGCTGCCTTTCCTGCAGCTCAACCATACGCTGGAGCATATCAGTTTGATGCTCCAGCAGCCGGAGCATCGACTCTTGCCTTCTGTCTGCAAGCTGACACCACCTATCATCTTCAGCCCGCCACTTGCTCTGTTCATCTCGCAATTCAGCCCGCCACCTCTCCTCTCGTTCAGATTGTGCTTTTCTGTAGTCTGACATTGACTGCCTCCACGCATTCTGCTGTGCTTTTTCAGCGTGGGAGGACATCTGGAGCTCTGTGAACATATCCTGAGTCCGCCGTTTTCTCCTTCTAATCTTTGCTAGCCTCTGTGAAGGAGAAACATTTGCAGCTGGTGGAGGACAAGGGAGAGGTGGTTAAAAAAGACACATTTTAGAGAACAATGGGTACACTCTTTCACGTTAAATTTTGCTGTTCACATTATACAGCACATGTGCTTTTGTTACAAGGTCGCATTTTTCCTCTTATATTGAGGGCCTGCCGGTTTGCTGTGAGAGATCACTCACGCAGTGCCAGGCAACAGAATTCGGCTTGCAGGCAGCCATGGTAAGCCACAGTCTTTTGGCTTTTTTAACCCTCATAACATGTGGGAATGGTTTCAAACAGTAATGCCCTCATTTCCCATACCAAGGACCTGTTGGGTTGGCCATTTAAAATGGGTTTGCAATGTAAAAGGAGGGGCTGCGGTTTCCGGGTTAACATGCAGCACAAACCCAACTACCCGCCCCCCACACACACACCCAATTCTCTGGGATGATCCCTTCACCCCCCCCCCCCCACTGCGTGGCTAACAGCGGGGACCATTTCTGTTCAGCTGAGCAGGAACGGGCACCTCTGAATGCCCCCTTAATAAAATCACCCCATTTCAACCAGGTGACCGTGAATTATATCACTCTCCTGAGGATAACAAAGAGAGATAAGGAATGGATGTTGTCTGCATGCCAGCAAACACCGGCACCATACGCTGCCATGCTTTGTTATGCAATGATTCCAGACTACGTGCTACTGGCCTGGCGTCGTAAAGTGTCCTACCATGGCGGACGGGATAAGGCAGCCCTCCCCAGAAACCTTTTGCAAAGGCTTTGGGAGTACATGAAGGAGAGCTTTCTGGAGATATCCCTGGAGGATTTCCGCTCCATCCCCATACACTTTAACAGACTTTTCCAGTAGCTGTACTGGCCGTGATTGCCAGGCAAATTAATCATTAATCATTAAACATGCTTGCTTTTAAACCATGTGTAATATTTACAAAGGTACACTCACCAGAGGTCCCTTGTGTGCCCTCAGGGTCTGGGAGCATGCCTTGGGTG
This sequence comes from Trachemys scripta elegans, assembly GCF_013100865.1. NCBI lineage: Eukaryota > Metazoa > Chordata > Testudines > Emydidae > Trachemys > Trachemys scripta. Next base: position 154,568 of record NC_048302.1, read on the forward strand.
AGTTCGGGGGTTACTAGTTCCAGGTCCAGGGTGATAAACATATCCTGGCTGTTGGGGAAACCGGTTTCTCCGCTTCCTTGCTGTGAGCTATCTTCATTGTCTTCATCATCATCATCATCTTCCGTGTACCCCGAACCCCTTCCCTGTTGCGTGTTTCTCCATTGACGGAATCAAAGCACACGGTTGGGTAGTGGTGGCTGCACCCCCTAGCATGGCATGCAGCTCCGCGTAAAAGCAGCATGTTTGCGGCTCTGCCCCAGACCTTCCGTTTGCCTCTCTGGCTTTGTGGTAGGCTTGCCTTAGCTCCTTAATTTTCACTCGGCACTGCTGTGCATCCCTGTTATGGCCCCGGTCCTTCATGGCCTTGGAGACCTTTTCTAATACTTTGCCATTTCTTTTACTGCTACGGAGTTCAGCTAGCACTGATTCGTCTCCCCATATGGCGAGCAGATCCCGTACCTCCCGTTCTGTCCATGCTGGAGCTCTTTTGTGATCCTGGGACTCCATCATGGTTACCTGTGCTGATGAGCTCTGCGTGATCACCTGTGCTCTCCACACTGGGCAAACAGGAAATGAAATTCAAAAGTTCACGGGGCTTTTCCTGTCTACCTGGTCAGTGCATCTGAGTTGAGAGTGCTGTCCAGAGCAGTCACAATGAAGCACTGTGGGATAGCTCCCGGAGGCCAATAGCGTCGAATTCCGTCCACACTACCCCAAATCCGACCCGCAAAGGCCGATTTTAGCACTAATCCCCTTGTCAGAGGTGGAGTAAAGAAACCGGTTTAAAGGGCCTTTTAAGTCGAAAGAAAGGGCTTCATCGTGTGGACGTGTCCAGGCTTAATTTGATTTAACCCTGCTAAAGTCGACCTAAACTCGTAGTGTAGACCAGGGCTATGTGACAGAAAGGATAGAGTCAAATAAAGTAAAAATCTTAAATAAATCAAACTGTCCCATAAAATCTCTATGGATAGAAAGAACAGAATTACCAGACTCAGATGGCTCTGATATAGTGAGGAAGAGTCAACACAGCTTTTGTAAAGGGAAATCATGCCTCACCAATCTGTTAAAATTCTTGGATGGGGGTCAATAAATATGTGGACAAGGGGGATCCAGTCAATATAGTGCACTTGGACTTTTAGAAAGCCTTTGACAAGGTCCCTCACCAAAGGCTCTTAAAAAAAGTAAGCTCTCATGGGATAAGAGAGAAGGTTCTGTCTTAGATCAGTAACTGATTAAAAGATAGGAAACAAAAGGTAGGAATCAATTATCAGTTTTCACAATGGAGAGAGAAAGCAATAACGGGGTTCTCCGAGGATCTATCCTGGGACCTGGGCTACTCAACATATTCATAAATGATCCGGAAAAGGGGATGAAAAGTGAAGTGACAAAGTTTGCAGATGATAGAGGATTACTCATGATAGTTAAGTACAATACAGACTGCGAAGAGTTACAAAGGAGTCTTACAAAACTGAGGTACTGGGTGACAGAATGGCAGATGAAATTCAATGTTGATAAGTTCAAAGTAATGCACACTGGAAAACATAATCCCAACTGTACATACAAAATGATGGGGTCTAAATTAGCTGTTACCACTCAGTGGCTAGTTCTCTGCAAACCATTGCTCAATGTGCAGCGGCAGTCCAAAAATCGAACAGAATGTTCGGAACCATTAGGAAAGGGATAAATAATAAAACAGAAAATATCATAAAGCTACTAGATAAAGCCATGGTGCGCCCACACTTTGAATACTATGTGCAGTTCTGATCGCCCCATCTCAAAAAATACATTAGAATCTGAAAAGGTGTAGAGAAATGCAACAAAAATGATTAGGGATATGGAACAGCTTCCACATATGGTGGTATTAAAAAGACAGTAACTGTTCATCTTAGGAAAGACACAACTAAGATGATAGAGGGTCTATAAAATCATGAATGGGTTGGAGAAAGTGAATAAGGAAGTGTTGTTTACTACGTCACATAACAGAAGAACTAGGGGGACACCCACTTCTCACAGCGCACAGTTGTCGTGGAAAAAGTTACCCAGGCAATATTTTTGATCAGAGACTCAAGCCTGAGGCCTGTTTATTGCAATAGATACCAAGGCACTGGGGTAGCAGTCTGAGAACTACTACTCTGATCCAAAGTACAATTTGCCTTTTTAAAGCCGAAAACTGCAGTTATATTACACATTACACATCATTGACAGGAATAGGAGAGTCTTTTTGGTGGTTTTCGATACTGTCATTTCTTTGCATCATTTGGGGTGCCTGTTACTTAAATGATCCAGGCAGGGTACAATTACATAATGGGGTATTTATGCAATTGGATTGGGGGGGGCATGATTAGTTAATTTAGATAATTACTGCATTGCTTATTGCTTTACACAAGCGGTTATTATATTTCGCCAGCCATGAACACCCACTTTATTATTGCTGCAGCTGGGGCTTTTCATTCTTTTTCTCCCCGGCCCCCCCTCCTCTGGTCATAACCTTTGATAGTTACTGGCAGAGAACATGACACTTAGTTTGGATCAGGCCTGTGGCCTGCAGCGTGGGCCTATGTCGATTTAAAGCCTAAACTAATAGGGCTGGCTAGATTTTTCCCCACACAGTCAATCTATGGAACTCATTGCCAGGGGATGCTGTGAAGGTCAAAATTATAACTGGGTTCAAAAAAGAATTAGATAAGTTCATGGAAGATAGGCCCATCAATGGCTATTAGCCAAGATGGCCAGGGATATAACCCGATGCTCCAGATATCCCTAAACCTCCAACTACCAGAAGCTGGACTAGACAACAGGGAATGGATCACTTCCAATTTCTGTGTTCTGTTCATTCTCTTGAAAGCACCTGGCAGTATCAGAAGACAGGATACCAGGCTAGATGGACCACTGGTCCGATCCAGTATGGCTATTACTATGTTTTAACAAAGTAGGTATTCACCCATGAAAGCTCATGCTCCAATACATCTGTTAGTCTATAAGGTGCCACAGGACTCTCTGTTGCTTTATACAGATCCAGACTAACACGGCTACCCCTCTGATTATGTTCTTAAACACCCTCAGCAAATTCGCAGATGACACTAAGCTGGGGGGAGAGGTAGATACGCTGGAGGGTAGGGATAGGGTCCAGAGTGACCTAGACAAATTAGAGGATTGGGCCAAAAGAAATCTGATGAGGTTCAACAAGGACAAGTACAGAGTCCTGCATTTAGGACGGAAGAATCCCATGCACTGCTGCAGACTAGGGACCGAATGGCTAGGCAGCAGTGCTGCAGAAAAGGATCTAGGGGTCACAGTGGACGAGAAGCTGGATATGAGTCAGCAGTGTGCCCTTGTTGCCAAGAAGGCTAACGGCATGTTGGGTTGCATTAGTAGGAGCATTGCCAACAGATGGAGGGAAGTGATTATCCCCCTCTATTCAGCACTGGTGAGGCCTCATCTGGAGTACTGTGTCCAGTTTTGGTCCCCCCATTACAGAAGGGATGTGGACATATTGGAGAAAGTCCAGCGGAGGGCAATGAAAATTATTAGGGGCCTGGGGCACATGACTTACAAGGAGAGGCTGAGGGAACTGGGGTTATTTAGTCTGCAGAAGAGAACAGTGAGGGGGGTATTTGATAGCAGCCTTCAACTACTTGAATGGGGTGGGATCTAAAGAGGATGGAGCTCAGCTGTTCACCGCCCCCTCCTCTTTTTTGGCGAAGGGGTGATAAAGTTGAAATGTGGTGTGTAAAGGTGTAGAGATACTGCTGTGTATTGTGGAGGGGTTAAAATACTGTAAATAAACTGTGCAGTGGGGTTTACAAGCAAAGGCTCTGTGTGGCCTGTGTTGTGGAAGAGGTGGGGGTGCAGCACGCTGCCCCATCACAGTCTCTCCCATCCTGGATTGAGTTCTCTAACTAGTGGGCTATTGGGCATAAGAGGTGAGATGGGGGCTGGCACTGCTACCACCACCTTGGTTTTTTGCAAGACGGGACCGATTTGGCTTGGGAGCCTGGGTCCAGCAGAGGGTTTGTAGCTGTGAATCCCAAGCAGAGGAAGGTGCCTCCTTCTAGCCCAGAGTTACCCCCCTACTTCCCTAAGAAGGTGGGGTTTAGGCCACTTCCCTTCTCCTCACTCTATTCTATTGGGTAGGTTCAGTGAGGAGCTCCCCAAATCCTAAGAACCGGTTCCCTACCAGGTCTTCGGTGGCACTTTGGCGGTGGGGGGGGTCTTCACTCGCTCCGGGTTTTCGGCGGCATTTCAGCAGCAGGTCCTTCACCCGGAGCGAGTGAAGACCCCCCCCCCCCC